>NC_133333.1:246894035-246956535 GCF_042186555.1 Aquarana catesbeiana
AGATTGGGCGCTCCTTCCTTTTCTACCTCTACTAGTACATGTGGAAACGACCTCAAGGCTGTACCCAAAGCTCCCCAATAAAGGGCTAACCACCTTCGTCTGGTGTGGTGGCGCAGAAAGCATCGGAAGAAAACTCCTATCTGCCACCCAACATCACCCACCCATTGACCCGCAACTGATTGAGTCAGTCCAGCGCGATCTCCAACCCTACAAAAGCTACCAGTAATGGTTTAGAACAGTGGTCTCCAAACTGTGGCCGGGGGGGGGGGGGGGGGGCTGGCTGCAATCCTCATTGGAGATTGGGTGCTCCTTCCGTTTCTACCTCTACTGAACCATTACCAGTGGTAGTTTTTTGACCCTACTGTGACTCCGCCCACATCATCCAAGACTTTTCTTTTTGAAGGACATTTTTTTCAACCCCTCAACTCAACTCCTCTTCGGAAAGCAGCCGTCCTAACCAACATCTGTTCCGCAGCACTTTTTCAGAAACTGCCATAAGTGGTCTATAATGTAACTATCAAATACCGGCCTGCTCGAATTTCCTATCCGACAACGGCCAAGACCGGCCAATTGTCAACTTTTTTATTTTTTTAATTTTTTTTTTTGTGTGAAACGAATACATAAAATTAAAGTATGCAAGGCTAAACAAAAACTATGCGAGCTCCAGCCGCCCCCTCGCTCTCTCGTTGGTATTTCCTGGTGTTTAAACATTTCGACGTTCGGGTCTCCGAGACGGAATATTATCAAGACTTCGATCAATGACAGAAAAAAAAAAGTCAAATCTGGCCATGAAATTTGGAAGATGGAAAAATCTGCAGACAGTTAACCGGCCTATCCTCTGCCCCCAAAATAATTCAACATTTTCTATCACCATGTGCTTTTTATTACGGCCGTGACTTGTGCGCAGTTTTTTTTTTCTTCGGTGTCTGAATAAAGTTGATTCAATTACTATACCCTTGGATTTGAACATCGCCCCAAGGGAGAGCGGTGGTGTAATGCATCAATGCCTTTTGCGCTCTGCGCAGGGACCAGAATAGTGTTACCCATTTGCATTCAGACCGCTGACTTCATTAATTTGAAACTCCTGTAATTGACTTTCTTTTTTTCTTTTTTTTTTCCCCCGTAGGTGACATTAGCATATAAATAGTGTTATTGTTGCAGGGGTGAAAGTTCAGCAGGCGATGGTCAATGTATTGAGTGGTAGATTATTGTTGATAAATACGTAGCTGGCGTGATAGATGAGCGATCGATGGAAGGACAGGAAACGCGAGTCACGTGCTTACGCGTATTGTGTTCGGCGCAGTGCGGCAATTTATATTTAAATTTGGGGTGCCGTATAGCTGACTGTGCAGTATTCAGAAGTTACGTGACAAATCTGACCATTACTTATCATAACTTTCTGTTGTATATGACAGTGGTCTTCAAACTGCCACCCAGGGGCCGGATGCGGCCCTTTCCTTGTCTTTATCTGACCCTTGGGGCACTTTTTCCCCAACTGATACAAGAAACTATTCCTCCCACTGCCACCAATGATGGGGCACTATTTCTCTTATAGACACCAATGATGGGGCACTATTCCTCCCATTGACACCAATGATGGTGCACTATTACTCCACTGATACCAATGATGGGGCACTATTCCTCCCACTGATACCAATGATGGGGCACTATTCCTCCCACTGACACCAATGATGGGGCACTATTACTCCACTGACAGCAATGATGAGGCACTATTCCTTCATTGACACCAATGATGGGACACTATTACCCCCACTGATACCAATGATGGTGCACTATTTCTCCCATTGACACCAACAATAGGGCACAATTTCTCCCACTGACACCAATGATGGAGCACTATTCCTCCCACTGACACCAATGATAGAGCACAGTCTCCCCCCACTAATACCAATGATGGGGCACTATTTCTCCCGCTGACACCAATGATGGGGCACAGTTCTTCCCACTAATACCAATGATGGGACATTATTCCTCCCAACGATACCAATGATGGGGCACTATTTCTCCACTGACATCAATGATGGGACACTATTCCTCCCACTGACACCAATGATGGGACACTATTCCTTCCACTGAAACCAATGATGGGACACTATTCCTCCCACTGACACCAATGATGGGACACTATTCCTCCCACTGACACCAATGATGGGGCACTATTCCTCCCACTGACACCAATGATGGGACACTATTCCTCCCACTGAAACCAATGATGGGACACTATTCCTCCCACTGATACCAATGATGAGGCACTATTCTTCCACTGACACCAATGATGGGACACTATTCCTCCCACTGAAACCAATGATGGGACACTATTCCTCCCACTGATACCAATGATGAGGCACTATTCTTCCACTGACACCAATGATGGGACACCATTTCTCCCACTGACACCAATGATGGGACACTATTCTTCCACTGACACCAATGATGGGACACTATTTCTCCCACTGATACCAATGATGGGGCACTATTCCTCCACTGATACCAATGATGGGTCACTATTCCTCCCACTGACACCAACAATGGGACACTATTCTTCCCTCTAATGCCGGTGATGTGCTGTATACTCCCATTGATGCCAGAGCATTTTCTACTCCCACTGGCCACAGCCTGCCCCTCCCCCTTAAAGTTTGAAGGACAATAGACTGGCCCTTTGTTTAGAAAGTTTAGAGACCCCTGGTATAGGGAAGGGGTAGGCAACCTCGGCCCTCCAGCTGTGGTCAAACTACAAGTCCCACGATCCACTGCAAGACCCTGACAATCACAGGCATGACTCCTATAGGCAGAGGTATGATGGGATTTGTAGTTTCACCACAGCTGGAGTGCCGAGGTTGCCTACCCCTGGTATAGGGCATGGTAATCCTGAGCAACGGGGTTGTTCAAAAGGTTTTCCAGCATGCTGAGAATTGTTTTGTAACAAATGATAACTGATCTCATTTCCATAGAAAAAGGACTAACTTTAGAACACACATCCAATCGCTTTACTGTAGTCATCAGTCTGCTGCAAGCAGGAGGAAGCATTGTCTCAGTCTCCTCTACCCCAGTGATTAAATTTAAAGGAAGTCACATGATAAAAGGACACAAAAGGGGCTGATCTGTGTCAGGCATTTGTGAGCATAGCCAACACTTCTAGATGTTTTTGTTTAGGTTTTTAGCATTATCTTAAATAAAATGATGAATGAAGACCTAATATCACATATATTTTATATGTAAATCTGCACAGGACTTACATTATTGTGTCATAGAGATGTCACCAATAGGGCGGTAGAGCTGACCTCCTGTACTGGGCCTGGGGGCCAAGATGGGTCTCTTTAAATGCCTTTGTGCGCATGCACTGTAGTCCCATGGTCACTGGCCCTGTAAGGCAGGGCTGTATGGGGGGCCCTGTAAGGCAGGACTGTATGGGGCCCCATGATGTCTGGTGACCCTGCATCTCTGAGCCAACACCCAAGTCCAGGAAGTAGGTAATAATCCTTCATGATGCCTAAACAAAGATGGTTCTGTCCTTCTGGATTGAAAAGTTGATGAAGGCATTGAAAGGGGAGTACTAGGACCTCTGTGATGGGTAATAAATATGCGGAAGTGTTAAACTGGCACATTACTGAGCTTATATATATGTAACATGGACAAAACAAATCTGACGCCAGGCCCACGTTCCTTATCTTTTTTTCTAATAATGCTAACAAAAACATCAAGGAATGCTTTTGGCCACTCTTTTATATAAAGCAAGTAGTTGAGGGTTGAATGACTCTTTAGGTGAGGCTAATACAGGGCAAAAAAAAAAAATAAATAAAATTGCTCAGAAAACAATTCTCAACCTGAAAATACCTTCTGACCATTGAGAGATCTCGCTTTCACTTCGGAGCTGCGCTCGGTCCAGCTGCTTTGGTAGCCTGTGGCCTTTTTCTGATGTGGTTAAGGGGTTAAAAGGATCCTTGGAGTTTAAAACACGACTCAGGCTGCTCCGAGCTAACCACAAATTCAGAACATGACTAGCAACATCTCAGCATTCTGCAAAGCTGGATGGCGGCCCACAGCACTGGAGGCTCTAATACCTCCAGAAATCAATCTAAAGTTTCAGAAGGGAGAAAAAAAAAAAAGACGTTTTTTAGCTACCAAAAGTGCCAGAATTCCTTCCTGCCGTGGAGATTTGATTTGCCTCCTTCCCGTGTCCTACTCTGCCTTCTGGACCTTTGGAACTGGAGCTATGTCTGGCCAAAGCTTGGGCTGGAAGGTTGCGGTGCTAGTGCTGTAAACCGATAAGCTTAAAGGGTGAGTCTATCCAAATGTGATGTTTCGGTAATGGGCGCCTGCTGGTGGGCTAAAACCTCAGCGGGATTAATAATAAAGCATTGCCACAATGAAAACCAGAGCAAGGGAGGAGCAATGGACAAGAACAGAAAAGCTGTTTTCATCTTTTAAAGGATCGGTCCTCCCAAAAAGGACATCTTATTTATAGGTGGGATCTGGTGGCTTCTTCTATGTCTTGGACGCTCCAACAGTGCCATAACAAAGGAGTAGTTGGCTATCCTCATCTTTTAAAGGGTCAGTCCACTCAAAAGTGATGTCTTACTTATACGTGGGACCTGGTGGCTTCTTCTGGCTTGGATGCTCCAGGAGTGCCATAATGAAGGAGCAGTTGGCTCTTCTCATCTTTTAAAGGGTCAGGCCACTCAAAAGTGATGTCTTAGTCATAGGTGCGACCTGGTGGCTTCATCTATGCCTTGGGCACTCCAACAGTGAGGTCTGCCTGCCATAATGAAGGAGCAGTTGGCAAAAACAGCAAATTGGCTCTGATCTTTTAAAGGGTCAGTCTACTCAAACGTGATGTCTTACTCATAGGTGGAACCTGATGGCTTCTTCTGGCTTGGATGCTCCAGGGGTGCCATAATGAAGGAGCAGTTGGCTCTTCTCATCTTTTAAAGGGTCAGTCCACTCAAAAGTGATGTCTTAGTCATAGGTACGACCTGGTGGCTTCATCTATGCCTTGGGCACTCCAACAGTGAGCTCTGCCTGCCACAATGAAGGAGCAGTTGGCAAGAACAGCAAAGAAAATCTCATCTTTTAAGGTGGCAGTCCACTCCAAAGTAATGTCTTAGTTATAGGTGAGACCTGATGGCTTCTTCTATGTTTTGGATGCTCCAACAGTGCCCTATTGAAGGAACAGTTGGCTGCTCTCACCTTTTAAAGGGTCAGTCCACTCAAAAGAGATGTCTTAGTCATAGGTGTGACCTAATGGCTTCTTCTATGTCTTGGGTGCGCCAACAGCGAATTCTTCCTGCCATAATGAAGGAGCAGTTGGCAAGAACAGCAAAGTGGTTCTCATCTTTAAAGGGTCAGTCCATTCACAAGTGATGTTTTAGTCATAGGTGGGACCTGGTGGCTTCTTATATGTCAACAGTGAGATCTTCCTGTCATAATTCCACCTGGGAGGTTTGGATATTCCAACCCACCTTTGTGAGTCCCAGATCCTCCTGTTGCATTCTCTATAATATAAAATAAATAGAAATCCACCAGAGATGGTGGGAAAGGAAAGCCTAACAAAGGGCACAGAATGTGTGCAGACCCAGGAACTCAACTCAGAGATCTCACCAATAGAGTCACAGAAAAAAAGAAAAACTCTGAGAGATTTACCTCTCCAGTATCAACCAAACACTAAAATGTAATTTACCATACGGCACAAAATAACCCTACGGGCAGCTTTCTGACACCAGATACTTTCAAGTTTTTCCTATTACACCGTCTGCACCTTTTTTTGTTCTGCTAAAAAACACAATTTTTCGGCAACTTTCTTATAAGATGTTTTGGGCAAGGTAAGAGTTAATAAAGAAGATTACTTAAAAAACAGTGGAGCTGACGATTTTTCTTGCAGTTTTAATGTCACACTGAAGGTGTGTAAAGCAATTGTGTTTTCCAGGCAGAGAGCGCTGTCAAACACCTTACAGGACTGTATAATCTCATCGTGCTTTCTGCTACATGTGGCGAGCGTGGTTAGGTAGCACGTTTGACACGTCTCTATGTTCTCACCAGTCTGGTTTAAGTTTGAGGTCACAAAACCCTACATGCCTATACTTAAAAGGCATTTTCCACCCTCCGGTGATGTTTGTGCGCACGCCTTTCTCTAACGCGTTGCTTCTTTCTGTGCGTTTCTGCCATGCAATCCCTTCACCAGCTACCCTCGGTTGCATTGAGATAGGACACAGCTCGTTGTCCTGTGTCAGGATTTCTGCCATCACATTAAAAAAAAAGTTGTGGTGTCAAAACAACGCATCATGTAAAAATAGATATTGCCGAACTGATATACTAAAACTACTCATAGATGGAAGGCCACTGTTAACAAAGTCTTTTGCATATAATTATACAATAATTTATAGTCATGAAATTGTGGAACTGAAAAAATAAGAGTACTTTGACGGTCTATGACCTGACAGAAAATTTACAAAGAAGGCAACTGTCCCGGATTTCCCGGGACAGTCCCACATTTTGCATCTCTGTCCCAATGATGCTGTGCCCTGGGCAATGTCCCGGGATCACATTGTCATCCTTGTACGAGGTATTGCTAATGTGCATTAACTCAATAAGATTTTCATTATAGTAATTGGGTGTCACCCAGCAAGTGGATAGGGTCAGCAGAACCCTCCGGTCACTGGGCGGATCTAATGAGGGCACTGGGCAAAGTTAATTGTGTCCTAGACATCGGGACTAAAATGTTAGTATGTTTTTACTTTGATTGCCTACTCAGAGGCTTATAATATGTGATTGGTAAGCAGTACATTAACTGACCTTCTTTCAGACATACAATGCCTGGCTGCTTCTGGCCTTCAGTACTTTTTGAATCACTGGCCTGAAGAGGGTTCACAAGTGCCAGGGGACAGAGTGAGACTGGGGTACCTGGCTGCCACCAAACTGGGAGAAGAGAAAGGCAGTGGGAGGGAAAGGTTCTGCTCTTCCTATTGGATGACTACAGCTTCAATCCAATGATAACCCTATTGATAGATTCCAGACTGGCCTCATTCAGCCACCTAATTGTGCACAACCTCAACTGAAGGAGCTCTGCAAGGGCGGCAGGGGGTGAGAGAATGGCTCCCCTCCACCTTTTTTACCAAGACTCCATAATAACAGTGCCGACCTCTGAGTAGACGCAATACACATTATTCCCCCTGCCCCAACCTTCATCACCTTCTTCATTGTGTAAGCATGTCACAGTTCACAAAGGAGGGGAAGGGTATGGTTCTATTCCCATGTTTTGCACTGAAGAGTCAATAGGTAAGGAGACTCTGGATCACAGGGAACTGGTGAGGGACCTTAGATGGTGGAGGCCCAAGTACAGTTGGTCATTTTGCTCCACCCCTAATCTGTAGAGCAGTGTTTCTCAACTCCAGTCCTCAAGGCGCCCCAACAGGTCACGTTTTCAGGATTTCCTTCAGATGAAATGGCTGTGGTAAATACTAAGGTAGTGATTAAATCACCTGTGCAAACTAATGGAAAGCCTGAAAACATGACCTGTTGGGGCGCCTTGAGGACTGGAGTTGAGAAACCCTGCTGTAGAGGCTAAAGCTGGACTCTAGGCAGATGTAAAAGACATAGAGTGACAGGGAGATAAGCTCATCACTGTGCTGCTCCTCCTTTCAATGTCCAGTTGCAGGCTGGGGTGATCCTGATCATCAGACTGAGGACATCTAGGGGCGGAAAAAAGTACTACAGGGGAAACCTCTAGATTGAAGCTGAATATTGCAACAAAAACTGTTTTTCTTATTCTATATTTCAATGGACTTAAAATGAAATTCACGTAAAAATCTTGCACTGATGGCTACTGTAGTGTGTAGCCAGGCATGGGCTAGTCTGGGATATCATGGTGCCGCCCTCTCCTCCGCCATGTGCTCAGCCGATCTGACAGGCATTTGCCGTGGAGCCTTTCTGAAGCTAGCCGAGACACCCAAATACACACGTCCATTCATCTTTTGAAAAGACAAGACGCGTTTGTCGCGACCTCAAATAAATAAATGCTAATGAGCAGCACAGAGGAGATGTGCAGGCTTCGTCAGGATGAATGACATCTTGTTCCACTTCCCCTCCCCACCTGTAGACTCCGAAACTCAGCCACCGTCCCCGAGGACATCACAACCAAAGGCACCACAGATGATATCTGTTTCCTCTTCCACCGAACCCCACGTAAATGAATCAAAGTCTGGGCATCCTGCTTCATAGTGGCCAGATAATACAAAAACAAGTGCAGCTTTTCATGGCATATGCTGGCTGTATACATAATACACTGAGTCGCAAGGAAACGATTTTTAGCCTTTTTATATATATATATATATATATATATATATATATATATAATCATACAGTATATATTTCGTTTTTAGTAACTTTTGAAGTCTGCATGGAAAAAAAAATCCATGACATGCCAAAATATACAATCACAGTATTAAAAAAACACAGTATTAAAAAAAAAAACTCCACCTTTTAAAACTTTTACAATAGGTTTCTATTCACTCTTCGTGTAGCTTGTTCCAGCTCATGTTTTTTGCATGTTTTTCATGTGTTTCCATGTGCCAAAGAAGCTCCTGCACCGCCCCGAGGCCACCCCACTTTTGACATCCCCCCTTTGTTTTCTTGGATACTGGTACAGCAACCAAAGACACGGTGGTCTGGCTGCCAGAGTCCTAGTAACCAATGTGGGGCCCATCCGCCAGCACCTTAGCAACCAGCTTAGTAACTCTGGGGTAACGTTACTGAGCTGCAGTGATCAACCAATGACAATGTGGCCCAGCCTACAACACCCTTACAACCAATGACGATGTGTGGCAATGCATCATTGGTTGTTTGGATGCATGTGGTTGGGTCATATGGCATCATTGGTTGTTCGCAGGTGGATGTTTGAACCATAACAACCAATGATGCTGTAGGACCCAACCACCAGCATAGCAATGCTTCACTGCATATGCAGAGCAACATTTTTCAATTGCAGTGAACAACCAGTGAACACTGGGGCCCGGCCTCCAGAATCCTAGCAACCAATGATGATGTGTGGCTATGCATCAATGGTTGCTAGGATGCATGTGGTTGGGTGGTGCAGCATCATTGGTTGTCCACAGGTGAATGTCTGCATCATAACAACCAATGATGCTGTAGGACCCAGCCGCCAGCGTCCTAGTAACCAGCTTAGCAATGCTATACTGCATATACAGGGCAACATTACTAAGCTGCAGTGAGCAACCAATGACACTCCATCTTCACTGCAGCTCAGTAACATTGCCCTGCATATGCACTGAAGCATTGCTGGTTACTAGGATGCAGCCGGCCTCCAGCATTCTAGCAGCCAATGATGATGTGTGGCTATGCATCACTGGTTGCTAGGATGCATGTGGTTGGGTGGTACAGTTTCATTGGTTGTCCACAGGTGGATGTCTGCCCCCTAACAACTAATGATGCTGTAGGATTCAACCACATGCATCCTAGCAACCAATGATGCATAGCCACACAACGCCATTGGTTGCTAACAAGTTGGAGGCTGCCAGCATCCTAGTTAACAGCTTAGCAATGCTTCACTGCATATGCAGGGCAACGTTACTGAGCTGCAGTGAGGAACTGATGACACTTTGGCCCGGCCTCCAACATCCTAGCAACCAATGACGATGTGTGGCCATGCGTCATTGGTTGCTAGGATGCATGTGGTTGGGTGGTACAGCATCATTGGTTGTGCACAGCTGGATGTCTGCTCCATAACAACCAATGAAGCTGTAGGACCCAACCACATGCATCCTTGCAACCAATGATGCAAAGCCACACACCATCATTGGTTGCTAAGATGCTGGAGGCCACCATCGTCCTACCCTGTTTCCCCGAAAATAAGACCTAGTGTGATTGTCGGTGATGGCTGCAATATAAGCCCTACCCCCCAAATAAGCCCTAGTTAAAGTCCTTGTAGGTCTTATTTTCAGGGTGTGGCTTATTTTCGGGGAAACAGGGTAGTAACCATCCTAGCAATGCCTCGCTGCGTTACTGAGCTGCAGTGAAGATGGAGTTTACAGTATGCACACCCCAACCTCAGTGCCATCCTCCCCCCATCAATTGCCACCCAAGACAGTTGCTTTAACTTGCCTTGTTGGCGGCATGCCTCTGTACAGATCCAGGGGCTGGGGGGTAAGCAATACAAAGCCTGCACATTGCACCCACAATGCACTGATCGCAGTTGCAATGCTCTGCAGACCTGAATGCAAAAATGTAATAAATGCACTTTTTTTTTTAACATTCTTGGTGCATTTTTGAAATGTTTTTAGAAGGCAGACTGAGCCTTTAACCCTTTTTCTCCATGTCTCAAACTCCACGTCTGTTGCTTTTTTTTTTTTTTTGACGTTCTGAGCATCTCATCCAAGCCTGCAACAGAATAATGTAGCGAATAAAAAAAAAAGAACTTTTTTAATTTTAATTTTTTTATTTTTTCTCTTCCTCAGTATGGCTGAGAGCGGCGGGCTGTCAGGGCCTTTCAGCGGTGGTCTCCCTGGGATTCTGCTATGTTACAGACTTCACCATTGTGTGCCGGTGGCCGGCATCCACTCCTGTGCAACCGCAAACCTGATACTCCGACCACACTCTAAAAAGAGGCTTTGTAATGGGGAGACTTATCAGACGACGTCTTCTGTTATTTTTTTTATTTATTTTTTTTATTATTATTATTATTATGGCGTGCCTCCCTTTTACATAGACATTTTACGACTTTGATAGAAAATATATGGCCGCGTCTGGAAAGGAGGAAGGCACGACCTGAAAACTTTCAAGAAAACCGACTTCTGCTGGTTCGATCGTTAATGATTCATGAGCGGATTTCAGTAATAAAAGCTCATATGTATCGTTTTTTAAACAACAGAGGGCGCCGCCATGCAGGCCGAGTACCCGCGTGGAAGAGGATGGTACAGAGGGCTGACACACACACAGCAGATTTACAACTCACAATCACTGGGGGGGGGGATTTTATAAATGTCCCCGAAAGCTAAACTGTCTGTGCTGCTCACAGCAAGCAAGGTTTTATCTGTACACACTTCTCAGAAGCAGATTGGTTGCTGTCAGCGCAGAGTCTGGGTGTAAAGAGAATCAGTGGTAGGAGGGCTTTGTCTTAAAGGTTAACTCCACTTTATACTCCACATACTTAAAGTTGAACTCCGGGCGCAAAAAACTTTCACTGAAATATACATTTCAAAAGGCCAAAAAGTCCAGTAGTTTTTTTTTTTTAACCACTTCAGCCCCGGAAAGATTTACCCCCTTCCTGAGCGGAGCACTTTTTGCGATTCGGCACTGCGTCACTTTAACTGACAATTGCGCGGTTGTGCGACGTTGCACCCAAACAAAATTGATGTCTGTTTTTTTCCTACAACTAGAGCTTTCTTTTGGTGGTATTTGATCACCTCTGCGGTTTTTATTTTTCGCGCTATAAACAAAAAAAGAGCGACAATTTTGAAAAAAAGCATTATTTTTTACTTTTTGCTATAATAAATATCCCCCAAAAATATATAAAAAACGAATTTCATTCTCAGTTTAGGCCGATATGTATTCTTTGGCTCCAACCTTAAGCTAACCCTAACATGACTTTGGCCCTAACGTAGCCTTAGCCTAACTTTAATTCCCCTAACAGTAACATAATTTTGGCTCTAACCCCAACCCTACCCCAACTCTCCCAACCCCTACATCACTTTGGCTCTAACCTTTACCTAGTTCTAACCTTAACTCTCTTAACTATAACCTATCCCTAGCTTCCCAACCCCAAAACCACTTTGGCTCCTACCGTAAGCTAACTCTAACTCTAACTTTGTTAACCCTCACCTAACACTAACCTCCCAATCCTAACATCAATTTGGCTCCAATCCTAACCTAAGCCTAACCCTACCCTAACCATCCTAACATTGGCTATAACCCTAAGTTAACCCTAACATCAATTTGGCTCTAACCCTAAAATAGTCCTAACCCTACCTCCAGTAACCCTTACCTAACCGTAACATCATTTTGGCTGTAACATTAGTCCTAGCCTAACTTTAATTTCCCTAACCCTAAAATCACTTTGACTCTAACCCTAATGCCGCGTACACACGGTCGGACTTTTCGTCTACAAAAGTCCGACAGCCTGTCCGACAGACTTCCTGCGGACTTTCGGCGGACTTGCAGCAGACTTTCTAACGAACGGACTTGCCTACACACGACCACACAAAAGTCCGACGGATTCGTACGTGATGACGTACACCGGACTAAAATAAGGAAGTTCATAGCCAGTAGCCAATAGCTGCCCTAGCATGGGTTTTTGTCCGTCGGACTAGCACACAGACGAGCGGATTTCGGGGTCCGTCGTAGTTACGACGTAAAGATTTGAAGCATGTTTCAAATCTAAAGTCCGTCGGATTTGAGGCTGAAAAAGTCTGCTGAAAGTCCGGAGAAGCCCACACACGATCGGATTACCAGCCAGCTTTAGTCCGTCGGCGTCCGTTGGACTTTTGTAGACGAAAAGTCCGACCGTGTGTACGCGGCATTACACAACACTACCCTTACCCCAACCACCCAAACATCACTTTGGCTTTAACCCTAAGATAACCCTAACTCCCTAGGTCCTAGCATCAATTTGGCTCTAACCCTATCCCTAGCCTAACCCTAACCACCCTAACATCACATTGGCGCTAACCCTAAACCTAGCCTAACAACAACGCTACCCTAACCTGCCCAACCCTTACATTACTTGGGCTATAACCTGAACCTGGTTCTAACCCCAACTCTGTTAACTTTAACCCAATTTGGCTCTAACCATAAGCTAGTCCTAAATCTAACTCTGTTAACCCTCACCTAATACTAACCTCCCAATCCCAACATTACTTCGGCTCCAACCCTAACCTAAGCCTAACCTAAACCTAACATCACTTTGACTCTAACCCTAAGTTAACCCTAACTCCTCTGACCCTAACATCACTTTGTTTCCAACTCTAAACCTAGCCTAACCCTAACCCTACCCTGACCCCCCAACCCTTACATCACTTTGGCCCTAACCCTAATCTAGCTCTAACTCTGTTATCCCTAGGTTATCCCTAGCCCCTCAACCCTCACATAACTTTGGCTCTAACCCTAACCTAAGCCTAACCTTACCCTAACCCTAACATCACTTTGACTCTAACCCTAAGATAACCCTAACCCCCCAACCCTTACATCACTTTGGCCCTAACCCTAACTCTAACCTAGCTCCAACTCTCTGTTATCCCTAGGCTATCCCTAGCCCCTCAAACCTCACATCACTTTGGCTCTAACCCTACCCTAATCAATCCCTAACCCTAACCCTTTGTGTATTTGGACTTTTCCTAAGGCCCCTCTCCCTTTGGGGTCTTCTGGCATATCTAAACAGCCTCACGGAAGCCAATCAGAGTACTGAGGTGGTCCTTTACAACACTGGATAATAATAATTGAAGATTGTGCGTCTCACTTTCTGATTTCATGAGTCAGACTTTTCTTTTTGCTGTCCTAGTGACAGGTACACTTTAGGCCACCTGCACTTTTTCCCACGATGGATAAAAGGAAGGTGTCACAGACGACACATTACATCTCCTGGTCACGGATGATGTTCACAGGGGAACATTCTTCTCATTGAACGCCACCACTTGCACCTGTGTTTTATAATGGCGTTTCTACAGAGACGTGTCTGCCGGGCCGGTGAAGATGTTACGCCGTCATGTGACCCGCTCAACAACTTTCTCTTGTTTGCAAGAATGTAAAGTATTTGTTTATTTCGTTCTACTTTCAGAAATCCAATACCACCACCACTCACCGCCTGCCTTGTACTACTCAGGAGCGGTAAAGTGGTCATCAGATGGGTTTGTCATGTTTTCAGGTTCATGCATGTGTCAGGCATTTATTACTAGTACTCCCCCTGACAAGGCCTTCTTCTGCTTTTCCCTCTAGAAGGACGGCCCCTTCTTTGTTCAGGCAACATCCAAGGTCAGCTTCTACTCACTAGCAGACTGAGAAGCCAGCTCAAAGGTGACACACCATGTAAGTCTTGGTGCCCATGCAGTTTTTTGGTTTGTGTTCACCAAAATGTCTGATGTAGATCAGCCTCTGCTACAGCTTGTCACCATGGCTTGTTACAAAGTTTCCATCTAATCACTGGTGGAGAGGAGACTGAGGAAATGCTTCCTCCTCCCTGCAGCAGTTTGACGACATCATCTCAGCCCAGGCAAAGTCACCAGACTGGAGCTCAAGGATGGCTTTTTGAGGATAAAAAGTGGAGGTCTTATAAAAAAAATGATACCGTTACCCAGGGGCGTTGCTAGGTCTACAAAAGATCTGGGGCTAGAGCCCATAGCAGCGTAGTAAAGAAAGTCATACGCTTGGGTGGGCGTACATATGTATATACAGTAATATACGTGTGTGTGTGTGTATATATATCCCCAGAGAGCCTCCTCCTTACATCAGAGTCCCCAGAGAGCCCCTCCTTACATCAGAGTCCCCAGAGAGCCTCCCCCTTGCATCAGGGTTCCCAGAGAGCCCCCCTTACATTAGAGTCCCCAGAGAGCCTCCCCCTTAAAATCAGGGTCTCCAGAGAGCCTCTCCCTTGCATCAGGGTCCCCAGAGAGCCCCCCACTTACATCAGGGTCCCCAGAGAGTCTCCCCTCCTTTTGGGGACCCCTGCAGAGACTCAGGGCTATGGGCCGCAGATTCGGGGCTATAGCCCCAAAAGCCACCCCCTAGTGACGCCACTGCCGTTACCATATACTGGGACAGCTAATCACAGTGGTCACATGATCCATCCCGGGTGTAAAGATAAAGTAATAACAAGAGCTCTTGCTGCAATATTCATCTTCAATCCAGAGCTTTCGCTTGCAGTACTCCTTTATGTCCTCAGTCTGATGGTCAGCATTGTGTAGCCTACATTCCCTGAGCCCATGTCATCTTTGACCAACCCTCTGCCCTTTCATGAGTAAGACTATTTCTGACATTTGGTGTTTACACGTTAAAATCCGTATTTTTTTGCTAGAAAATTACTAAGAGCCCCCAAACATATTTTATATATATATATATATATATATATATATATATATATATGTATGTATGTATATATATATATATATATATATATTAGCAGAGAATCTAGAGAATAAAATGGCGTTTGTTGCAATATTTTATGTCACACGGTATTTGTGCAGCGGTGTTTTAAACGCAACTTTTTGGGAAAAGGGACACTTTCATGCACTTTAAAAGAAACGAAACAGTAAAGTTAGCCCAATTTTTTTGTATAATGTGAAAGATGACGTTACGCCGAGTGAATAGATGCCAAACATGTCACGCTTTATAATTGCAAGCACTCGTGGAATGCCGACAAACTACGGTACCTAAAAATCTCCATAGGCGACGCTTTAAATTTTTTTTTTTTTTTTTTACGGTTACCAGGTTAGAGTTACAGAGGAGGTCTAGTGCTAGAATTATTGCTCTCGCTCTGACGATCGCGGCGATACCTCACATGTGTGATTTGAACACCGTTTACATAGGCGAGTGCGACTTCCGTATGCGTTTTCTTTGCTGCGCGAGCTCGCGGGGATGGGGGAGTTTAAAAAAAAAAAAATTTTCTTATTTATTTTTATATTATTAAATTGTGTTTAAAAAAAAAAATTGATCACTTTTATTGCTGTCACAAGGAATGTAAACATCCCTTGTGACAGTAATAGGTGGTGACAGGTACTCTTTATGGAGGGATTGGGGGGTCTAAAAGACCATCCCGGACGAGCCCCCAACCTGTGACTAGATAGTGAAAGGAGAAGCAACACAGGGATGAACACATCTTCTCTGTCACTTTGTCAGCGTATGATCTGATTGGCTCCCTGTGCTGCTTTCCCCTGTAGTATTTTTTTTTTTTTTTTTTGCTGTTAGATGTCCTCAGTCTGATGGCCAGAATCACTCAACCTGCTTCTTCTGAGCCCAGGTCATCCCGGACAAGCCCCCAACCTGTGACTAGATAGTGAAAGGAGAAGCAGCACAGCAGTGAACACATCCCTCTGTCACTTTGCCATAATATGACCTGATTGGCTCCCTGTGCTGTTTTTTCCTCACACACTTCAGCCCTGTTGTACAGTCTGATGCCAGGTCACATTCAGATCCTTACGCTGCGTTTGCTAAGATAATAACAATATCAATATATTTGCTGGAATATTCACCTTCAGTCCAGAGATTTCCTCTGCAGTATTTTGTTTCTGCTGCTAAGATGTCTTTAGTCTGATGGCCAGCGTCAATTCAACCCACTTTCTCTGAGCCCAGGTCATCTTGGACCTGCCCCCCCCCCAGCCTGTAAAGGAAGAAGCAGCACAGTGTTGAGCTCATCTCTCTGTCACTCTGCTCTCTCCTCCTATCAGCGTGCTTCTTGTCAGCACATGAACTGATTAGCTCCTTGTGCTTCTTCTCCCTCTGACACTCCAGCCCTGCTGTACAAGGGCTGCAAGAGGTTGACACATTCAGATCCGTAGACTGCTTAAAGTGGTGTTCCGGCCGAAATGATACTTTTTAAATAAAAATACCCCTATAATACACAAGCTTAATGTATTCTAGTAAAGTTAGTCTGTGAACTAAGGTCTGTTTTGTTAGTTTATAGCAGTAGTTTGTTATTTTATAAACTTACAGCAGGCCGTGGCCATCTTAAGTGTGGGCATCTGAAGCCGGACTGCATTTCTTCCTGGATCTCATCCTTGCAGATCTCGCACATGCTCAGTGCAGCACAAGCAGTGTAATAGGTTTCAGGTCAGGTTTCCATAGCAACGGCAGTGTGCAGAGGAAGTTGCCGCCCCTTCCCAGAAGGCATTGCAAACATGAAATGATGCGATGGGCCGCGGCCAGGGAGGAGGAAGTGAAAAATGAATACAGCAGATATACAGTAGGTGCTGAGAAAAAAATTTTAAAATATCCAATTCGTTTACAGTGCACAGTTTAGTGAGGGATGCTGAAGAGTTGTAAAAGTGGGTGGAAAATAAATGCAATTATCAATATATGAATACACAGCTTTTGCTGCAATATTCACCTTCAATCCAGAGATTTCCCCTGAAGTATCTTTTTCTGCTGCTAGATGTCCTCAGTCTGATGGCCAGAACCATTCAACCCACTTTTTTTTGAGCCCAGGTTGTCCTGCACCCGCCCCACAGCCTGTAAAGAAAAAAGCAGCACAGTGACGAGCTCATCTTTCTGTCACTCTGCTCTCTCCTCCTTTCAGCATGCTGCTGGTCAGCACATGAACTGGGAGATTTTCCCCACAATATGTGTTGTCTGCTGCTAGACGTCCTCGGTCTGATCACCAGAATCATTCAACCCACTTTTTCTGAGCCCAGGTCATCCCGGACGAGCCCCAAGCCTGTGACTGGATAGTGAAAGGAGAAGCAACACAGTGATGACCACATCTCGCTGTCACTTTGTCAGTGATCTGATTGGCTCCCTGTGCTGCTGCTTCTTCCTCTGACACTCCAGCCCTGCTGTACGGGGACTTCAAGAGCCTGATGCCAGGTCACATTCAGATCCTTGCACTGCGTTTGCTAAGAAAAGAACACTATCTTTTGTTGTAATATTCACCTTCAGTCCAGAGATTTCCTTTGCAGTACTTTGTGTCTGTTGTTAGATGTCCTCAGTCTGATGGCCAACGTCATTTAACCCACTTTCTCTGAGCCCAGGTTGCCCTAGACCCGCCTCCAGCCTGTGAAGCGAGAAGCAGCGTGGTGATAAGCTCATCTCTCTGTCACTCTGCTCTCTCCTCCTATCAGCATGCTTCCTGCCAGCACATGAAGTGAGAGATTTTCCCCACAATATATATGGTGTGCTGCTAGATGTCCTCAGTCTGAACACCAGCATCATTTAACCCACTTCTTCTGAGCCCAGGTCACCCCGGATGAGCCCCCAGCCTGTGACTGGATAATTAAAAGAGAAGCAACATGGTGATGAGATCATCTCTCTGTCACTCTGCTCTCTCCTCCTACCAGCATGCTGCTTCTTGCCAGCACTTGAAGTGAGATATTTTCCCCACAATATGCATTGCCTGCTGCTTGGTGTCCTTGGTAGGATTACCAGCATCATTTAACCCACTTCTTCTGAGCCCAGGTCATCCCGGACGAGCCCCCCAGCCTGTGACTGGATAGTGAAAGGAGAAGCAACACAGTGATTAACACATCTCTCTGTCACTTTGTCAGCATATGATCTGATTGGCTCCCTGTGCTGCTTCTTCCTCTTACACTCCAGCCCTGCTGTACAGGTACTTCAAGAGCTCACGTGTACTGCTTGTATTTAAAAAAAAAACACATCTACTGATGGAATATTGAACACAGAGCCCTGTCTTTTATCTCCGTTCGCCTTTAAATGGTCAGCCTATCCCGGGGATGAGGAATTTTTGCGCGGTGACACAACCCTGGCCCCCGGCTCTGTCTCCGGTGCCAATCTTATAAAAGGAATCCTATGGATTTGGAGCAGAAAGCAATCTAAATGAGGTTAATATAAAAGGTCAGCTCAGATTGTTATTTTCCAGTGACGGCTGACGCTGGGAAAACAAAGGCGAGCCGCCGGCGGAGGGGGGGGGGGGGGTTGTGCACGGCGCGCGCTCCTATTCACGGCGAGTTTGCCCAGGTGTGAAGTGACATCACGCCGTACAGCATCATTTGTGTACACAGCCCCGTGTCGGAGGGGTCGCCCCCCCCCCCCGGCGCTGGAAGAGCTCTGTCATCTCCGACGCTGCGCCTTCTTCACCTGAGCAAACGTTCAGCTGGGGCGGCGTGTGAAAGGACAGACCTTCCCGGAGACATTCGATGTACAATCACACAGGCTTCACATTCCGAGGACCCAACCGCATAAAGATGGAGGCAATGATAGGACCCAAACCCAACCGCATAAAGATGGAGGCAATGATAGGACCCAAACCCAACCGCATAAAGATGGAGGCAATGATAGGACCCAAACCCAACCGCATAAGGATGGAGGCAATGATAGGACCCAAACAGAACCGCATAAAGATGGAGGCAATGATAGGACCCAACCACATAAAGATGGAGCCAATGATAGGACCCAAACCCAACCGCATAAAGATGGAGGCAATGATAGGACCCAAACCCAACCGCATAAAGATGGAGGCAATGATAGGACCCAAACCCAACCGCATAAAGATGGAGGCAATGATAGGACCCAAACCCAACCGCATAAAGATGGAGCCAATGATAGGACCCAAACCCAACCGCATAAAGATGGAGGCAATGATAGGACCCAAACAGAACCGCATAAAGATGGACGCAATGATAGGACCCAACCACATAAAGATGGAGCCAATGATAGGACCCAAACCCAACCGCATAAAGATGGAGCCAATGATAGGACCCAAACCCAGCCACATAAAGAGGGAGGCAATGATAGGACCCAAACCCAACTGCATAAAGATGGAGGCAATGATAGGACCCAAACCTAACCGCATAAAGATGGAGGCAATGATAGGACCCAAACCCAACCGCATAAAGATGAAGGCAATGATAGGACCCAAACCCAACCGCATAAAGATGGAGCCAATGATAGGACCCAAACCCAACCGCATAAAGATGGAGGCAATGATAGGACCCAAACCCAACCGCATAAAGATGGAGCCAATGATAGGACCCAAACCCAGCCACATAAAGAGGGAGGCAATGATAGGACCCAAACCCAACCGCATAAAGATGGAGGCAATGATAGGACCCAAACCTAACCGCATAAAGATGGAGGCAATGATAGGACCCAAACCCAACCGCATAAAGATGGAGGCAATGATAGGACCCAAACCCAACCGCATAAAGATGGAGGCAATCAGATTATTCCTTCCCTGGCACCCCCCAGCACCATGAGATTACTATACGTATAACCCTTCGGGTTTCATTACTTTACACCCAGTGATGTCATCACCGGGTCTCTGTGCTTCTCTATGCCCGCATTTCTCAATGTTTTTGCCATGGGTTACTCAGCCCAGTAAGGTCAGATATGGGTTACTCAGCTCAGCAAGGTCAGCTATGATTGGTTGCTATTGGTTGCTCAGCTCAGCAAGGTCAGCTATGATTGGTTGCATGAGTTGCTCAATTTGGTAAGGTCAGCCATGTGTTATTCAACTCTGTAAGGTCAACTATAACTGATTGCCATTGGTTACTTAGCCCAGTAAGGTCAGATATGACTGGTTGCCATGGGTTACTCAGCCCAATAATGTCAGCTATGATTGGTTGCCCTGGATTACTCAGGTCAGTAAGGTCAGCTATGAATGGTTGCCATGGGTTACTCAGCTCAGTAAGGTCAGCTATTAATGGTTGCTATGGGTTACTCAGCTCAGCAAGGTCAGCTATGATTGGTTGCATGAGTTGCTCAGTTTGGTAAAGTCCGCCATGGGTTACTATGATAACCAGCTATGACTGGTTGCCATGGGTTACTCAGCCCAATAAGGGCAGACATGACTGGTTGCCATGGATTACTTATCCCAGTAAGGTCAGATATGACTGGTTGCCATGGGTTACTCAGCCCAATAATGTCAGCTATGATTGGTTGCCCTGGATTACTCAGGTCAGTAAGGTCAGCTATGAATGGTTGCTATGGGTTACTCAGCTCAGCAAGGTCAGCTATGATTGGTTGCATGAGTTGCTCAGTTTGGTAAGGTCCGCTATAGGTTACTCAACTCAGTAAGGTCAACTATGACTGATTGCCATTGGGTACTCAGCCCAGGGCAGATATGACTGGTTGCCATGGGTTACTCAGACCAATAATGTCAGTTATGAAAGGTTGCCATGGGTTACTCAGCTCAGCAAGGTCAGCTATGATTAGTTGCATGAGTTGCTCAGTTTGGTAGGGTCACCTATGACTGGTTGCCATGGTTTACTCAGGTCAGTAAGATCAGATATGAATGGTTGCCATTGGTTACGCTTTTGAGCAAGGTCAGTTATGACTGGTTGCCATGGGTCACTCAGTTCAGTAACGTCAGTTATGATGGGTTGCTATGGGTTACTCAGGTTAGTAAATTCAGGTAGGACTGGTAGCCATGGGTTAATGGTGAATCAGTTGTGACAAGATTCATTCGCTATTGTCACACAAGTGGGTGTGCTCGGGGCGCAGTGCTCTGTGCCCCGGGCCCACCCTTTTTTGCAGCCTATTAGAGCCTCTGGCTCTCATCACGTGCTTAAAAAAAACAAACAAACAAACCCCATTGGAATCCATGCGTCCGGCGCCCCGCATGTAGATTAGGGGGCATGCATGGATGGGGGGGGGTGGCGCCCGTGCGCCCTGTATGGACAGGCCACCACTGAAAGGGATTTTTTGTGGGGATGAGCCCCTGAAGAACACTATAGCCCCTCCCCAGCCAGAAATAGGGGATAATCTAATACAGTGCACCGCACTCCTCTACACAGCAAACACCAATACCATGTGATGTGAACTAACGGAAGTTTTGCTGCGCTATGAAGACTTTGAAAGAGTTGGAAGCGTCCCTTTTTTTGGGGGGGGGGGGGGTTGGCTGCCTTTTAACGTTAATAAAGCGCGTCAAATATCAATGTAGGATCGCACCTGCCCACAATTCAAATTAGTCTCCGTGACTAAGAAGAGTGGTGTTCACTATATAATAAGGAGTGAATGGAACAGATCCCACAGCTAACATTACAATACTCTAATGAATGGTCTTACACTGGAAGGGATTAAAGGGGGTCACAGTACATTAAGGCCCCAGTGCTAGCAAAAAAAATAAAAAATGAACACAAAAAAATAATAATAAAAAAAAAACATGATATTAATAACAACATTTTAGCTCATGCAAATGGCTCAGACCGGGGGAGTTGCTCGGGTTTTGTAATGCAATTCCCAAATGATTGTGATTCAATTATACTAAATGGAAACAAGTTTATTTCACACAATGGCGCAGGCACTTAGCGAATACACAAGCGCCAAGCAGGTGACTTATAGTCTAAATTTCACCGGTATACTTTTTTTTATTTTAATTCGTCTATTGAGTCGTTGTGTGATCTAATGACGTCTTTTATCGCCGTATCACAGGGGAGAAGAATTGTACCTTTTTGAACAAAATGCCATATACCGCCATACTCAGCCATGTCTTGTTGGTGTAGGACAAGGGTTGCTTGTTCATTGGGCGAGGCTTCCACCTACTGGGCTGTCACCATCACATCCAATCAGGGCAGCATAGCCCTTATCCTCTCTTTAAAACTGTCACCATCACTCTCAACCCATCAGAGCGACTTCCTTCCTACGCCCGCTTTTTTTTAAAACCTTGTGCAGCTTCCGGCAAAGCTAGCTGCCAAGCCCCTGGTACAACTTCCTTCTTTCTAGCCTGTATCCACCATTTGATTCCTATGTACTGTTTTCTGGCTCTTTCCTGGTTATCCATGTCTGCTGCCTGTCCTGACCTTCAGCTTGTACCTGGTTATCTAGGTCTGCTGTCCATCCTGACCTCTGGCTTGTTGTTGGTTATCTACGTCTGTTGCTTATCCTAAATTCTAGACTTGTTGTTAGTTATTTATGTCTGCTGCCAACTCTGGCCCTTGGCTTGTTCTTGGTTACCCATGTCTGCTGCATGTCCTGACCTTTAGCTTGTACATGGTTATCTATGTCTTCTGCCAACCCTGACCCTTGGCTTGTTCTTGGTTATCCATATCTGCTGCTTGTCCTTACCTTCAGCTTGTACCTGGTTATCTATGTCTGCTGCCCGTCCTGACCTCTGGTTTGTTGTTGCTTATCTATGTCCACTGCCTATCCTGACCTCTGACTTGTTATTAGTTATCTATGTCTGCTGCCAATCCTGACCCATGGCTTGTTCTTAGTTATCCATGTTTTCTGCCTTTCCTGACCTTCAACTTCTACCTGGTTATCTATGTCTGCTGCCCATTCTGACCACTGGCGTGTTGTTGGTTTTCTAAGTCCGTTGCTTATCTTGACCTTTGGCTTGTTGTTAGTTATTCTGCCCTGACCTCTGTTTTGTTGTTGGTTACCTATGTCCATTGCCTATCCTGACCTATGGCTTGTTGTTAGTTATCTATGTCTACTGCCAATCCTGACCCTTGGCTTGTTCTTGGGTATCCATGTCTGCTGCCTGTCCTGACCTTCAACTTGTACCTGGTTATCTTGGTCTGCTGCCAGTCCTGACCTCTCGCTTGTTGTTGGTTATCTATGTCCATTGCCTATCCTGACCTCTGTTTTTTTAGTTATCCATGTCTGCTGCCTGTCCTGACCTCTGGCTTGTTCTTGGGTATCCATGACTGCTACCAGTCCTGATCCTTAGTTTGTTTTTGGTTATCTGTGTCTTCTGCCCATCCTGATCTTCAGCTTATTCCTGGTTACCTGGGTCTGCTGTACATCCTGACATTCATCTTGTTTCTGGTTATCCCTGTCTAATTCCTCAAACAGGTGGTTGAGCCACTGTTTTACCACCCCCATGACTGCCCACCTAAGAGATAATATGCAGTTGCTTGGATTTTTGCGCACTGCAGAAATTATGCAATCTTTGTGATGTAGGAACACTGAACCTCATGCGGATGTTTTGATGGGATAGGTGGTTTTTAGTCCTAGAGGCTGCTCACCAGCAACTGTGGGGTCTTTCTGGCCCCCCAGAGGGGTTCGTTGAAGTTTTGAAAGGATGGGAGCATCACACCAGATTGTACAGACCTTTAAAAGATTTTTATTTTGGAACAGCCAACGTGTTTCGGGGGGGCTCAGCACTCCCCCTTTATCAGGGCTAAAAACAGGATGATGCAAGCGCTTGGATTGAAAAGGCAAAAATGATAACCCATATTGTGTTCAGCAATCAGTACCGCCACCAAACGCAATGAATTCGAGCGAGTGAGGACGCCTCACAACTGTCAGTCAAACTGTTGGCTTGAGGCATGGCATTTACTCAGGAAATCCCTGTTCAGCTTTCAAAATAAATAAATAAATAAATAAATAACAGGCATTCAGTATTACTTCCTTGATGCCAGGTAGCCACTCCTTTACAGCCCTGAGAAAAGTCATCCTCCAGAGATCGCTTTTCAGGAGGGCAGTAGACAGTCCTGAATGTGCCAATGAGCCTTACACTTAATAATAATATTAATATAAATACAGGGGCAGAAAAAAAAATGGGAGAGCACAGGATGGTAAAGGAATGCAGGGAGGATGATGAGAAGAATAGGGGAGAGGGAAGGATAGAAATTGGGAGGAGAGGGGAGAGGAGAGGGGAGATGAGAGGAGAGAGGAGAGAGGAGAGGAGAGGAGAGAGGAGAGGAGAGGAGAGGAGAGGGGAGAGGAGAGGAGAAGAGAGGAGAGGGGAGAGGAAAAGAGAGGAGAGGAGAAGAGAGAGGATAAGAGAGAGGAAAGAAGAAGAGAGGAGAGAGGAGAAGAGAGAGGAGAGGAGAAGAGAGAGGGAGGACAGGAGAGGAGAAAGGAGAGGAGAAGAGAGGAGAAAGGAGAGGAGAAGAAAGAGGAAGAGAGGAGGGAGGAGAAGAGAGGGGAGAGAGAGGAGAAGAGAGAGGAGAGAGAGAGAGAGGAGAAGAGAGAGGAGAGGATAAGAGAGAGGAGAAGGGAGGAGAGGAGAAGGGAGGAGAGAGAGAAGAGGAGAAGAGAGAGGCGAGAAGAAGAGAGGAGAAAGGAGAGGAGGCGTGAGAGGTGAGAAGAAGAGAGGAGAGGGGAGAGGATAGGGGAGAGGGGTGAGGAGAGAGGAGAAAGGAGAGAGGAGAGAGAAGAGGAGAGAGGAAAGTGAGGGGAGAGAGAGGAGAGGAGAGAGAGGAGAGGAGAGGAGATAGAGAGAGAGAGAGAGAGAGAGAGAGAGAAAAAGAGAGGAGAGGAGAGAAGAGGAGAGGAGAGGAGAGAGGAGAGAGGAAATTGAGGAGAGAAGAGAGGAGAGAGAGAGGAGAGGAGAAGAGAGAGGAGAAGAGAGAGGGGAGGAACTGTTTCCAATAGTAGAAAAAAAGTTCTAATGATATTATTATATATGTTAAAAATGGAAGAAGAATGTATGGGGAAAAGTAGGAAAAGTGAAAAAGTAATTAGATAAGAACAGGAAGAAAGATCACTTAATGTGAAAGTATGAAAGTTCTGTATGGGTTAAAAACAGAAAGTGGTAAGTAGAAAAACAAAGAGAATGCATGGTAGATAAAGAAGAGACAAAAAAACTGAGGAAAAGGGAAATAACAATAAAATGCACCTTTGAAAAAGGATTGACAAAACAGGAAATAAAACATAATAAGGAAATAAATAAAGAAAAGACAAACAAAAAGAGTCTACAGAATCGGAGGGAAAGGCCGGTTATTCCGCACAATACGTGATGTTTGCTTACTGTAAGCAACCCGTCTGAAGAGTCAGCTAAACACTTTTGCAGCGGTAACCCCGCAGGCCAGCCTCGGCTCGGTGTGAGACAGGACTGACCACCAGGGACCCGGGTGATAAATGGCCAGTTTATAAGTCTGTCATGCCACTGACATCCCCGGGGACAAGGGGGACTCTCTGAAAATAACATATTACCAACCTGTGGCTACGGCCATGATCAATCATACTGATCAGATATGGCAACCATGAAGCATGGAGAGGCCTGGCAGAGCTCACAGGCCAGCATGACAAATGAGAGGGCCAGAGGAAGGAAGTGAGCGAGAGAGATGCTGATGGCAGGTCAACCTAGGTAATGTAGAGGAACCGCAGTGTATAGCAGAGGGGTCTCATGGGATGTGTCACCGGCATAACCAGACTTTTAATGTTTTGCTGATTTTTACAGATATAAGCAGATTTATCTACCAACGTGGTGACGACTTTTGATCGCCAATTCTGTCTGCCACTGAAATAGACTCTTTTTCAGCCAATGACTGTATGGCCCTCACAGCCCCTGGAGGCTGTTCTCGTTGACTAAAGGAACAGCAATCACCACTTTCCCAGTTCAACTTTGTAGTAATTTACAGTAATGTTACAATGATACCCTTCTTAGACAGTCCACAACTGGTGTCCCCAATGGAATATTTCTCTTTGTTTCTTGTTCTAGTTACAACTGCACCATTTTGGATTTCCCTTTATATCTTGTTCTGGTCAAACTGACCAGGTGAATCTTTCTAATAGGGAAACAGACAACACAAAGCAAAGTCCATAAAGACATGGATGAGCGAGTTTGCGGTGGAGAAACAAATTGTTGAGGAGAAGCCGATGTAGTGAGGTCTTGGTTTCATGCAATGGAACTTATTGGCTTTAAAGCCCAATGCTTGGTTAAGGCATCAAGATGGCAGAGTTAGGTAGCCGTCTTCAGATGTTGATTGATGTTTCATGACATTTTATTGACATCCCTGATAGGTTGTGCACCAGAGCAGTTATGATAGCCCAATGCTTGGTCCACGCATTAACATGGTGGAATGAGCTAGCCATCTTCAGACGATTTATATCTCATCAAGCTTTTTTGACAACCCTGAGAGGCTGAGCACCAGAGCAGTTATGCTAGCCCAATGCATGGTCTAAGCATCAAGATGGTAGGGTCAGGTACCCATAATCAGAGGCAGGTTTATATTTTGTCAAGTTTTTTTTTTTGCATCCTGGAGAAGCTGTGTACCAAAGCAATTTTGGTACCCCAAAGCTTGGTCCAGGCATAAAGATGACAAAATGAGTTAACTATCTTCAGACATGGATATGTCATCAGGTTGTCTTGACAACCCAGAGAGGTTGTGCACCAGAGCAGTTATGATAGCCCAATGCTTAGTCTAGGCATCAAAATGGCAGACTAAGGTAGCCATCTTCAGACACCGATTCATATGTCATTAGGCTTTCTTGACAACCCTGAAAGGTTGTGTACCAGAGCAGTTAGGATAGCCCAATGCTTGGTCCAGGCACCAAGATAGCGGCATGAGGTGACCATCTTCAGATGTTGATTTAAAGGACATCAAGCTTTCAAACCTGAGAGGCCGTGCACCAGAGCAGTTATGATAGCCCAATGCCTTGTCTAAGCATTAAGATGGCAGAGGCCGATCTATTTTTCACCAAGTTTTTTTGGCATCCTGGAGAGGCTGCGCACCAAAGCATTTTTGGTAGCCCAAGGCTTGATCCAGGCATCAAGATGTTGGAATGAGTTAACCATCTTCAGACATGGCTATATATGTCATCAAGTTTTCTTGACGACCCTGAGAGGTTGTACATTAGAGCAGGTATGCTAGCCTAATGTTTAGTCCAGGCATCTAGATGGCAGAGAAAAGTAGCCATCTTCAGACACGGATTTATGTCATCAAGCTATACTGACAACCCTGAGAGGCTGTGCACCAGAACAATTATGTTAGCCCAATGCTTGGTCCAAGCATCAAGATGGCAGAGTCAAGTAGCCATCATTAGTGGCTGATTTATGTTTCATCAAGTTTTTTTGGCATCCTGGGGAGGCTGTGCACCAAAGCAGTTTTGGTAGACCAATGTTGGTCCCAGGCATCAAGATGGCAGAATGAGTTAACCATTTTCAGATGTGGATTTATATGTCATCAAGTTTTCTTGACAACCCTTAGAGGTTGTGCACCAGAGCAGGTATGATAGCCCAATGCTTAGTCTGAGGCATCAAGATGGCAGAGTAAGTTAACCATCTTCTGACACCGATTTATATGTCATCAAGCTTTCTTGAAAACCCTGAGTGGCTCTGCACTAAAGCAGTTAAGACAGCCCAATGCTTGGTCCAGGTATCAAGATGGTGGGGTGAGGTAGCCATCCTCAGACACTGATTTATATTTCATCAAGCTTTATTGACAACCCCAAGAGGCTGTGCACCAGAGCAGTTATGATAGCCAAATGCTTGGTCCAAGCATCAAAATGACAGAGTGAGGTAGCCATCTTCAGACACTGATTTACATTTCATCGAGTGTTATTGGCATTGAAACACAGTGATGGCCACCTCCAGTACAAGGCACTGACAGACATCGTTTAATCAGGGGCAATTAAAACATAATGCTTTCATATGTATAATTATGTCTTTGTTCTTTTTTATCCCATGTCAAGTGTAAGAAACACGTTAATTGATAATCTTTTGACACATCCATGTCATCTCCAGAGGAAGTATTTGATATAAAATAAAAGAAAAAATCATCTTGGATAAAACCTGTTCTTATGAAGCTGCTGTGACTTTTTATCACAATCTGAGCTGTCGTTTTCTACATGAAATGTGTCTATAAGATTAAAGGTCTCGTATATCTAATGTGGGACGTGATTTCAATGAAAGAGCAATTAATATCAAATCCAGAGGTAGACAGAGAAATAAAGTAATGTATTTAAAGACTGCATAGGGTATTTTTTATTGGGGTGAATGAACCCTTTAGGCAAGTGCCACAACTTTATTGTAAGGACACTTCTTCATGCAGCCATTGGCTCCTTTAAGGTATAATTTATCATAAAATTCAGCCTGCTAGGTGCTGTATTGGCAGCATTTCTTCTTAAGGAGACTGGTCACCCAAACCTGCAATCTGTGCACTGGAAGACCTGTCTCCTCAACTGCATTGCAGGACACCTCTATGTGACCAAGGATGTCCTGCATGTAGGTGGAGTGCAATGTGGTGTGGTGGCAATGATTCACATAGTCAGGTGCAATGGAAAACTTGTATTGACATCGTAAAGCAACAGTTCATAACAAACCCAACGGGGTGGTGCCCCACCAGGTACAATCATGGTTTCCAGTAATGTGAAGAGAGCAGGTCTTAGCCAGGATTACAGCATCTGTTAAGAGCGCAGAATGCAGCCTGGCCATCTCGTACCCAAATAGGATGGTGCCCAAAGGAGTTGCGACCCTACGCTTTGCCTCTGCACCAGGAACCTTTACCTTACAGCTAATGCTGTCCCTAACAGGCGGAGTACCTATCCTTATCCTACCAACTCATAAAAAGCACGCCAAGCCTGGGAGCCAGGGCCTTAAATAGGCTCTGCCTGACCCAAGACGGCTGCCAGAGTCACGTGGGGCGGCAGCATCCAACTGGATTGCTTCCCCGGTGACCCAGGAAACCATAGAGGAACTGTGTTCTTCTTGACTTCCTCTCCAGCTACAAGGCTGCAGCGGATGAGTGCCACCTGCAGTGGAGAAAGTAGACTATACCTGCCTACATGCAGACTCCTTCTCCCTTCATCAAAAAAATGGACAGCAAAAAAACTGTTGGGACTGCAGATGACCTTTCCAGAAAAAGTAAGACTTGCTTGGAACCGAGCTTTAAATATTAATATTTTAATTTTCAAAATAAGATAATAAAACAACTGTCTGGCCTGTGTGTTCCCCCTACAAATCGTATGCTTATATAGTGTAATAATGGTTCCAAATACACATCTATGGATCCCGTCCTTACCCACAGTCCCCAGAGCACTGAAAAAATGTATTGTCCACATCTTTTGACAGTTGACAAATATGGAGTGCAGCAACGGAAAGGGTAACATCTCCGTACCGGCAGTGATTCACCAGGGGAATTGGCACAGATGGCTCTCAATGTTAAGTTGTAAGTGTTGAGGAGGTCTTGTCTCAAGACGCTCTTTTGTCTGCGTTGTCACTTGGCCTACGGTGCTGCCGCATCCATCATTTTATCATTACCAACATCTGTGTTGATTCTGGGCAAATTGCGAGGGCCTGTCCCATGCCAGCGGCTAACAGCTAACCTTCTCCACTCGACTGAACACGCAGACAACACAAATTTGTCTGCTGCAAGATGAATGACAAAGAAAAGAGACTTCAACAAGACATTTATGGATCGGCTTCTGCAGGTTACAAGCAAGAAGATCAGAACACGTCTTAGAATTGGGGGGGGAATGATATACTACCAAGTCCAATAGCAAAAATCTTTACAGCACCGCTTGGCTCTCTAAAGTTTATCTTCAACTTTTACTAAGGATGGGCATATGAGACCCATTTCCAACAGTGGTCTGTGGTCGGGGATGACAGAGTTGGGTGAATTAGTCCTACCAATTGATATAGGGCCTTCTAGGGTTTCATTGAGCTGTGAGTAACCTTTCAATTGATGGTGCCTACTGCCTACCAGGACTAATGCAACTTGGAAAATCCGGTAGCATGACACCAATTCCTACTACCACTGTTAGGGCTGCATTCTTTGCAGTGACCATGGATATCAGGGGCTTTTTTTGCCATTGACTTCCAATGAATTGGTTTTAGTAAGGGTTTCCCAAGACCTGAAAATTATTTTAGGGGTTCTTCTGGGGTAAAAAAAGTTGAGAAAGGCTGCTCTAGAGAAACTTAGCTTTACAACATGAAACAATAGACTAAGAAAATAGAAAAAAAACACTGCCTGTTATCTGGAGATTTCTACAAATAGGGCAACCACAATTCGGCCCTTGCCTTCAACTCTAGCCTTGTACCACCAATCTGCCTGTTTTGACCACACTGTGCAGTAACTCCTAACCCCCTAGGTCAGTGATGGCGAACCTTAGCACCAGAGATGTTTGGAACTACATTTCCCATGATGCTCATGCACTCTGCAGTGTAGTCGAGCATCATGGGAAATGTAGTTCCAAAACATCTGGGGTGCCAAGGTTCACCATCACTGCCCTAGGTTCTCCAGGCCTTCTGCTTGCATTACCATAGGCTCTTCCTGCTACTAAGCGCCGACCATACGCACCAAGCCTCGGCTTGAAGAGGTTAAACCGGGGTGATGCCTGCAGCTTGCCTACCGTTTTTTAGAGAGGCGGTCGGCTCTTTAACAATCGATGCGGCTAAAAGCCACTCGGCTGTTATCCTAAAGGAGCCGGAGGGGACGTCCTCCCCTCCCACCACCTTCTCTGTGTTCTTTTTCGGGTCTCTTGTCTCACGATCCGGCACTTCCACCGCCTAGGCTGAAACTGGAACGAAGCCGGAAAAACGTTCCAGTCTCCTATGTAAAAACGCAGAAGCGACGTCATGACGTCACTCCTGGTTTACTCGTCTGCCAATGGTGCCGATTTTAAAAAAATGACTGTATTCAGAATCACAATTTGTTGGCGATCTGAATACTTTGAAGTGCGAAGGAGGGATTGGGGGTCTTTTAAACCCCCAATCCCTCCATAAAGAGTACCTGTCACAAGGGATGTTTACATTCCTTGTGACAGCAATAAAAGTGATCAGAATATTTTTTTTTTTTAAAGTGACAATGTAAAAAAAAAAAAAAAAAAATTAAAGCGCCCCCATCCCCGCGAGCTCATGCAGCAAAGAAACCGCATGCGTAAGTTGCGCCCGCATATGTAAACGGTGTTCAAATCACACATGTGAGGTATCGATCATTAGAGCGAGAACAATAATTCTAGCAAAAGACCTCCTCTGTAACTCTAACCTGGTAACCGTAAAAAAATTTTAAAGCGTCGCCTATGGAGATTTTTAGGTACCGTAGTTTGTCGCTATTCCACGAGTGTGCGCAATTTCAAAACGTGACATGTTTGGTATCTATTTACTCTGCATAACATCATCTTTCATATTATACAAAAAAATTGGGCTAACTTTACTATCTAGTCTTTTTTTAATTCATGAAAGTGTCTTTTTTATTTTCCCCCAAAAAATTGCATTTGAAAGACCGCTGCGCAAATATCGTCTGACATAAAATATTGCAACGATCGCCATTTTATTCTCTAGGGTCTCTGCTAAAAACTATATATAATGTTTGGGGGTTCTACGTAATTTTCTAGCAAAAAAATACAGATTTTTACCTTGTGTGCAACAAATGTCAGAAATAGGCTTATGCCCCGTACACACGAGCGGAACTTCCGTCAGAAAAAACTTGGATGGTTTTTCCGACGGGATTCCGCTCAAGCTTGGCTTGCACACACACGGTCACACAAAAGTTCTCCGAACTTTCGACCGCCAAGAACGCGGTGATGTACAACACTACGACGAGCCCGAGAAAATGAAGTTCAGTGCTTCCGCGCATGCGCCGAATTGTTTCTGAGCATGCGTAGGAATTTTGCGCGTCGAAATTGCTTACAGACGAACGGAATTTCCGATAGGAACTTTTTCCGACAGGAAAATAGAGAACCTGCTCTCAATCTTTTGCTGGCTGGAATTCCGCCAGCAAAAGTCCGATGGAGCGTACACACGGTCGGAATTTCTGACCAAAAACTCTCATCCGACTTTTGCCGGCGGAATTTCTGATCGTGTGTACCGGGCATAAGGCATGAAAGGGTTAAAGTAGATGTTAAGTCCAATGAAATTACATGAATTTGCTACAGCACTGTGTATTATAATTTCATTTTTGGAAAAAAATATTTGTTTTCACCATGCTTCCATATATATATATTTTTTATCAGCCTTTTCATTTTTGCATCTCGTTGCCGCAAATTATTTCTTGTCTACCTGCATGCCCTCCAGAATGCCTCCAGGAATACAATAATACAATAAATTTTTTAGAACATTACAGCGACTGCAGGAATACCTGGATGAAGGGGGCTATGTTTGGCCCCTGAAACGCGTTGGTTTTGTACTAAATTTATGTTTGCGGGGGGGGGGGGACGTAATTTTGGACTCAAACATTTCACTGTGATGATTCAATTTCAGATCCAAAAAAATTCTCTTCATGACCCAAAGTGATTGTGGTAACCTTTTCGGTGTGTGTGGAAGCACCCACCATTTGGGTGCCCCACGGAGGTACCATTAACATGAACTCAAAAACTGTCATCCATCATCATCTCAAGGCTTCAGCACCAACCATCCACTCCCCAATGGAAGCGCTCCAGCAACACTACAGAGGGGTCAATAAATTATTAAGGGATCTTAGGAAATTGTAGAATTTTTTTTTTCTTTTGATACTCAATAAACTAGTTAATGATACTATTCAAGCCACGTCTGCCATTTATGTAACCACTTTATACCCCGTCTTGGGGTTGTACCCTGGGGATAAGAGTTTTCTCCTTATGTAATGGGTTTTGCTTACAATGGTAACACACAGGGGCGGACTGACAACTCATGGGGCCCCCGGGCAATAGGAGATTATGGGGCCCCCGGGCAATAGGAGGAGATTATGGGGCCCCCGGGCAATAGGAGATTATAGGGCCCCCAGGCAATAGGAGATTATGGGGCCCCCGGGCAATAGGAGATTATGGGGCCCCCCGGGCAATAGGAGATTATGGGGCCCCCGGGCAATAGGAGAAGATTATGGGGCCCCCGGGCAATAGGAGAAGATTATGGGGCCCCCGGGCAATAGGAGATTATGGGGCCCCCAGGCAATAGGAGATTATGGGGCCCCCAGGCAATAGGAGATTATGGGGCCACACAGTAAACACACACACACACATACAGTATACACACACAGACACACAATATACACATACAGAATACACACACACACTGAAAAGGTACTGGAGAGGCGGGGCAGCTATAATCTTGGGATTTTTAAAAAAAAACTGATTTTTAAATATTGTCCCTGGTTTTATTGAGGCTGACAACCCTGATGGGGCCCCTTAGTGGCATGGGGCCCTCGGGCAGTGCCCGAGTGCCCGAATGGTCAGTCCACCCCTGGTAACACAAGTGAGTGGGCTTATGAATTGAATATTACTAGTATCTTCTTTCCCTTTTTTTTTCACTCCATCGGCAGCCTGCATTGTTGAGGACCAGCTTCCTGATAGTCAGAGCAATGAATGGACTGTACCCAGGGGCGGACTGACAACTCATGGGGCCCCCCGGGCAATAGGAGATTATGGGGACTCCGGGCAATAGGAGAAGATTATGGGGCCCCCGAGGCAATAGGAGACTATGGGGCCCCCAGGCAATAGATTATGGGGCACACAGTATACACACACACACACATACAGTATACACACACAGACACACAATATACACACACAATATACACACACAGAATACACATACACACATACAGTATACACAATATACACACACAGTATACACATACACACACTGAAAAGGTAGTGGAGAGGCGGGGCAGCTATAATCTTGGAATTTAAAAAAAAAAAAACTGATTTTTACATACTGTCCCTGGTTTTATTGAGGCTGGCAACCCTGATGGGGCCCCTTAATGGCATGGGGCCCTCGGGCAATGCCCGAGTGCCCGAATGGTCAGTCCGCCCCTGACTGTACCACGGTGGAAGGAAAGAAAATTACCAGATTCCCCCATCAACGCAGTCAGTGTTGGTGGGGGAATGCCTCCTGCAGCGCTACTGTGTTCTGCCGGAGAAGGAGCGGGGGGGGGGGGGGGGCAGGGAGCCTTCCTGGCCAGCAGAAATCAGTGAATGCTGCTAGCACCTATAGTCGCTGGCAGTAATCACATGCAAAAAATCTGAATGGCTGGTTGTACCCAAGTCATTTGATGGATCGTCTCGGTTACAGTCAGCCTGCCTATGCACTCACCAGCCACTTTATTAGGTACACCTCGCTAGTCCCCGGGTTGGACTCGCTTTTGCTTTCAGAATGGCCTTCGTTCTTCATGGCATAGAAAGGTGTTGGAAACATTCCTCAGAGATTTTGCTCCATACTGACATGATAGCATCACACAGTTGCTGCAGATTTGTCGGCTGCACATCCATGATGCAACTCTCCCGTCCCACCACATCCCAAAGGTGCTCTATTGGATTGAGATCTGGTGAGTGTGGAGACCACTGGAGTACAGTGACCTCATTGTCCAGTGGTGAGATGATTGGAGCTTTGTGACATGGTGCATTATCCTGCTGGAAGGAGCCATCAGAAGATGAGGACACTGTAGTCATAAAGGGATGGACATGGTCAGCAACAATACTCAGGTAGGACGTGGTGTTTAAACCATGATCAATTGGTACTGAGGGGCCCAAAGTGTGCCAAGAAAATATCCCCCCCACCATTACACCCCCACCACCAGCCTGAACTGGTGATACAAGGCAGGATGGATCCATGCTTTCATGTTGTTTTTGCCAAATTCTGAACCTTCCATCTATGTCGCAGCTGAAATTGAGTTTTATTAGACCAGGCAACATTTTTCCAATGTTCTGTTGTCCAATTTTGGTGAGCCTGTGCAAAGTAGTAGTTTCCTGTTCTTAGCTGACAGGAGTGGCACCCTGTATGGTCTTCTGCTGCTGTAGCCCATCTGCTTCAAGGTTGGATGTTTTGCGCGTTCAGAGATGGTATTCTGCATACCTTGGTTGTAACGAGCGGTTATTTGAGTTACTGTTACCTTTCTATTATCTCTGCCCATTCTCCTCTGACATCAACGAGGCATTTTCCTCCACACAACTGCCACTCACTGGATATTTTCTCTTTTTCCCCCCATTCTCTGTAAACCCCGAGAGATGGTTGTGCGTGAAAATCCCAGTGGATCAGCAGTTTTTGAAATACTCAGACCAGCCTGTCTGGCACAAACCACCGTGCCGCGTCCAAAGTCACTTAAATTCCCTTTTCTTCCCCATTCTGATGCTCGGTTTTAACTTCAGAAAGTCGCCTTCACCACGTCTAGATGCCTAAATGGATGGAGTTGCTACCATGTGATTGGCTGATTAGCAATTTGTGCTAACAACAAGCAATTGAAGAGGTGTACCTAATAAAGTGGCTGGTGAGTGTACATACATACCTCCCAACATTTTGAGATGGGAATGAGGGACACCTACTAGCAAACGTATGTAGGCATAGGACACGCCCCCTGCCACACCCCCTTAAAGGAGACTTAACTGAAAAAAAAAGGTTATTTAAATCAACAAAGGACTTTTTTTTTACCACTACTATTCCTTTATATTGGCTTTTAAGATTTACAAATGCAGCAATTTAGAATTTGGATGAAAGGTTTAGCACTGGGAAGCACTTTGAAAGATAAAAAGTGTATTTTATATACAACTATATAGATCAGACCAAAATGAGGGACAAATGAGGAAGAAAGAGGGACAGAGGGACATTGTTCCAAATCAGGGACAGTCCCTCAAAATCAGGGACAGTTGGGAGCTATGCATTACATATATCAAATCTTGGCCAGTCCCTGTTGAACCGTCCGAATTTTGATCCATGTGTTACTGGCTTTAGGTAAGTATTTCTCCTTCCTCTAGGTATTATGAGCATTCAACCCTTGCTGTATTAGTGGGGAGGAAGGGGGAAGGGGGAAGTTGGTCCCACTGCAAAGGTATCTTTTTTTTGTTGTTGTGCCCGGAATTGGGCTTTAAACCCTTACTATATAGTTACATAGTAGGTGAGGTTGAAAAAGGACACAAGTCCATCAAGTCCAACCTATGTGTGTGATTATATGTCAGTATTACATTGTATATCCTTGTATGTTGCGGTCGTTCAGGTGCTTGAAACTATCGATGTTCCCCGCTGAGACCACCGCCTGTGGAAGGGAATTCCACATCCTTGCCACTCTTACAGTAAAGAACCCTCTACGTAGTTTAAGGTTAAACCTCTTTTCTTCTAATTTTAATGAGTGGCCACGAGTCTTGTTAAACTCTCTTCTGCGAAAAAGTTTTATCCCTATTGTGGGGTCACCAGTACGGTATTTATTGAAATCATATCCCCTCTCAAGTGTCTCTTCTCCAGAGAGAATAAGTTCAGTGCTCGCAACCTTTCCTCATAACTAAGATCCTCTAGACCCCTTATTAGCTTTGTTGCCCTTCTTTGTACTCGCTTCATTTCCAGTACATCCTTCCTGAGGACTGGTGGCCAGAACTGGAAAGCATACTCTAGAGCAGTGATTCTCAACCAGGGTTCCTCCAGAGGTTGCCAGGGGTTCCTTCAGCATTGGGCCATTCCTGCCTCTCGGATAAGTTCCCACCGACACCATTGATCTTTTTAGCTATCTGTAAGGAGGTCATTCTTCCCAATGACCACAAGGTTAAGGACCATTCTTCCCAATGACCGAGGTAATTCTTCCCAGTGACCACAAGTGTAAGGACCATTCTTCCCAATGATCGAGGTAATTCTTCCCAATGACCACAAGTGTAAGGACCATTCTTCCCAATGACCGAGGTAATTCTTCCCAATGACCACAAGTGTAAGGACCATTCTTATCAATGACCGAGGTTATTCTTCCCAATGACCACAAGTGTAAGGACCCTTCTTACCAATGACCGAGGTAATTCTTCCCAATGACCACAAGTGTAAGGACCATTCTTCCCAATGACCGAGGTAATTCTTCCCAATGACCACAAGTGTAAGGACCATTCTTACCAATGACCGAGGTTATTCTTCCCAATGACCACAAGTGTAAGGACCATTCTTCCCAATGGCCCGAGGTAATTCTTCCCAATGACCACAAGTGTAAGGACCCTTCTTACCAATGACCGAGGTAATTCTTCCCAATGACCACAAGTGTAAGGACCATTCTTCCCAATGACCGAGGTAATTCTTCCCAATGACCACAAGTGTAAGGATCATTCTTCCCAATGACCGAGGTAATTCTTCCCAATGACTACAAGTGTAAGGACCCTTCTTACCAATGACCGAGGTAATTCTTCCCAATGACCACAAGTGTAAGGACCATTCTTCCCAATGACCAAGGTAATTCTTCCCAATGATCACAAGTGTAAGGACCCTTCTTACCAATGACCATCACACTAATGTATCATGAATTGTAGATTTCACATTTTTTAGCAGTGGTTCCCGGAGACTGGAGAACTATTTCAAGGGTTCCTCTGTGTTGAAAAGGTTGGGAAAGGCTGCTCTAGAGTCTTGTAGAGCAGGAGACATATGGTAGGCCACCCAAAAAAAAAATCATCTTAACAGAGTTCAGACTTAAGGCTAGAAATATCCCAATTCCGTTTTTACGCGTTTTATGTACGTTCGGTAACCAACACATTATGTTAAAAGTTACTCATGCCAATCCATACCAACATTTATACAAACTCCCCCCATGAAGCATCAAAATATTTGACTCCTCGGAAGGAGACCAAGGTCTTGAAATATTGATGTTTCTGTATTTTAGAAGGAACAAAAAAATGACTAATTGTTCCCCGGTATACCAGAATAAAAAAAAATCAGTCCTATAGAATGGGGGGAGGGGGGATGCTTTTAACAGGCCCCAAAGTTCCAGAATGTCAGCTAGATGTACTTTCCTCTCCATCCATTTCTCAGTCTGTAATAACCGTGCCGCCAAGATGGAAAGACCTCTCATCGTCAAGTCACCTCCATGGCGTTCCCTCCGCAAGGCAGGTGTTACTGTAATTAGCTATTGTTTGACTATCAAAAGTCTGAGCTGATTAAATCCACTAAGCACAAGTGCACTTTTTTATTTCAAAGAATATTATGAACGACACGCTGAGCCCCTTTCAATGTGGACCTTCCTTTCCGGAGACTGCGAGGGAACCCATGCCAAGAGTAATCAAAACGTAAATCTGCATAAACCTTCGGGGTTTTTAATTCAAGCAGAGCCCTTTCATGGCAAATATGTTACTTTATGAGCTGCGGTCGTAGGCAAGGCGAGAAAAATGTGACTTCTTAAGAAAAATGACTGGCATCTCTTTAGTGATTAACGCAAGATTAATGGAGGCCCCCACTGCTCGGTCTAAGTCCATTCTATCGCTAATTCATTTAGGTACCATTACAGATGCACTCGACAAAAAGCACCTGCTAGGAAGTCATGTTTTGGCAAGCAGCGATAGCCATTATGGTCAGACCCTAAATACATTTTTTATTAGTGAAGCCTCGGTAAGTGCGTTACTATTTGACAGTGCTTTCAGGTCCTTGCGCTATTTAATGTATTCAATTAGTAAAAAAAAAAAAAAAAATCGGATGACTTCTATTTTAATACAGCATTGTACCCAATTTATCTATGATATATTTAAACTAAAGATTGGTTTCAAACCTACCAAAAAAATATATATATATATAATAAAGACTAGGCGCGGTTTTTTTTATAGGGCATTTAAAATGAATTCGAAAATTTGTTATTCATTGGCTTTTTTTTTTTTTTTTTAAGTCGCCGCTTAGAAGTGGGTTCACACTATTGCGCTGCAGTAGCGCACACATGCCCTACGGCGTGAAAAAGGCAGCCTATCCATTCTAATGGACTGACTAACACACCAAAAATAAATAAATGTGGCGTAACGCGCTGCAAAGAACGGTATTGGTTTTCCCATGTGTTGTGGAGAGCTGCAATGTAAGATGCATTGGGGTTCCATTCAGAAAGAATACCGTAATTGCGTGTTATTGCGGCGCAATAGTGCGATCAAAGACTATTGCCTACACAACGATCGGATTGTTGGCCAACATATCCGTGGAATTTTGACCGAAGGGCGTTGGCCCCAAACTTGTCTTGCATACACACGGCCACACAATTGTTGGCCGACAATTACGAACGTGGTGACGTACTATTGTGGTTTTTCAGCTCTTTAGCGCCACCCTTTGGGCTCCTTCTGCTGATTTCGTGTTATGCCATGTACACACGATCGGAAATGCCGCCAGCAAAAGTCCGATGTGAGCTTTTTGAGTAAGCATCTCTGTATGTGAAACGCGTTAGCTATCGCTATTCTTCTATCGTATCTGATGACTTTTGTTGGATTTTAACAATTTTTGGAATAAAGATGACCGTTTTCAGAGTGCAGCAGTCCAGGATTTTCTTGCTACCTTCGATGTGAGCTTTTGGTCGGAAAAGGCGACAGTGTGTACGCTCCATCGGACTTTTGCTGGCCGAATTCCCGCCAGCAAAAGATTGAGAGCAGGTTCTCTATTTTTCGGTTGGAAAAAGTTCCTATCCGAACACGCGATCGTCTGTATGCAATTCGGACAGGCAAAAAATCACGCATGCTCGGAAAAAAATTTGACACATGCTCAGAAGCATTGAACTTAATTTTCTCGGCTCGTCGTAGTGTTGTACGTCACCGCGTTCTTGACGGTCGAAAGTTCAGAGAACTTTTGTGTGACCGTGTGTATGCAAGCCAAGCTTGAGCAGAATTATGTTGGAAAAACCATTCACCTAAATTCCGCTCGTGTGTACGGGGCATTAGTTGAAGTTTGGTGAGTGTTGATTCGCGCTTTTCTTTTTGCATTTTTCATTTCGCGCTTTTCAGTTCGTTTCTGGATGGCCGTTCGTCAACCAGCCATGTTGCGGAATCGGAGGAGATAACGTCTTATTTATTATTGGCCTTGGAGTTATTGCTTTGACATTATTTTTTTTGGTTGAATAATAATGATTTGATTTGGTATATTTTCTATATTTTTGGATGCATAGAATGCACTTTTTGGTTAAGTTCTATTGGCAGATAGCATGTCTAATTTTATTTCTTTTATTTTTTTAATGCACAGTAAAAAAATTGTGTAGAATAATACTTGGCTGTGTGTTTTACTTCAAATCACAGTTTGGGAGTCGGCAGTTACATTTAAAAAAATACAATGTAAAATGAACAAGGGACACCAACATAGTTGTCTCTTTGATCTTAAAAACTACAGGATAATGGTATTGTGGTAACTTGCCCAAATAAAAAAAAAAGCATAATAATATTATTCTTGATATCACTAGAAAAAAAAAAAGCCTTTGAAAATTTGTTTGCAATAACTCCATCAGTATCACCAGCAAAGCAGCTTCATTATTATCCCATTAAAGAAGAAGAGAATTGTGCGCTGCATTTCGAGATCTCATAATTTGCCACGTCACGAATGTTAATTCTCCATTAGGAACGCAAGTTTACAAGACCGACCGCTTCCGGCTCGTCCTTGCTTCCGATCATGCGTGTTTGTACTTTGGACTTTTGTCTGATGGACTTGTGTACACACGCTCGGAAAATCCGACAACAGACATTGGTCCGCGGAAAATTTGAGAACCTGCCATCCAACATTTGTTGGCGGAAAGTCAGACAACAATTGTCCGATGGAGCGTACACACGATCGGACTTTCCGCCAACAGCCTGTCATCCAACATTTCCTGTCGGAAAGTCCGATCGTGTATATGGGCCTTTAAAGTGGTTCGAAAGGCAGAAGGTTTTTTTTTTACCTTAACCTTTTGTCAACTGTATAACTTCCCTATACGGCGGCAAGGCGGCTCTGCTGCGCAGGATCACATATCTAATACGTGATCCTGCACTTTCCGAGTCTGGGGCACGCATGCGCCCTACCAGCGACCTGCTCCCGCTGAGAGCCAGAACGGCATACTGTCAGTAGAACTACCTAGCTAAAAACGTATTTTCCACTGGGGCTTGCTTGGTCTAGGGAGCATGTAATGAATAGAGCTACCTACCTAAGACGTAAGCCTCGTAAACACGGTACGATTGTTGGCAGGGGATTGACAGAGTGTTATCCTGAAATCTTACTGTCCTTTTTTACAATTGTTGTCCAACTTTCGGCCAACAAATATTGGATGACAGGCTAGTAAATTTTCGGTTTACGGTTTGACGTCAGATTTTCATATATAGTCAGTACACAAATCCGTCACACAAAAGTCGAAAGTACAAACACGCATGCTCGAAATCAATGCTCACCAAACACAAAATTAGCAGAAGGGGCCCAAAGGGCGGCGATCAAGAGCTGAAATCCCTCGTAGTACGTCACTATGTTCGTGTTTGTGGCACAACAATTTGTGTAACATTAGTATGCAAGACAAGATCCTGGCACACACCCTTTTGACAAAAATCAGACGCTTGGTTGGCCAACAATCATACCATGTGTACGAGGGCTTTAGTTTCCACTAGTAATGGAGGGGCTTGCTTGGTCTAGTGAGCATGTAATGGATAGAAATACGTACCTAAGGCTTAGTTTTCACCGGTGGCGGAGGTGCTTGCTTTGTTTAGTGAGCATGTAATGGATAGAAATACGTACCTAAAGCTTAGTTTGCATTAGTGGCGGAGGTGCTTACTTAGTCTAAGGACCTGGATAGCACTACCTACCTAGGGCTTAATTTCCATTAGTGGCGGAGGGGTTTGCTTAGTCTAGGGACCATGTAATGGATAGAATTACCTACCTAAGGATTAGTCTCTACTAGTGGCAGAAGAGCTTGCTTAGTCTAGGGGACCTTGTAATGGATAGCACTACCTACCTAGAGCTTAGTTTTCACTTTTGGCAGAGGGGCTTGCTTGGTCTAGGGAGCATGCAGAAATGGGTACCTAAGGATTAGTCTCTACTAGTGGCAGAAGAGCTTGCTTAGTCTAGGGAGCATGTAACAATGATGGGGAGAAAAATGTACTCTTAATATGGGATCATTTTTCTAGGGGCAAGTTGTCTTTTGTTATTGGTCATTTTTACAAAGGTGGACCAAAATGGCGGCACGGGACCTGGGCTGCCACACCTGAGCAGCAGGTCGCAGCAGGACAACACTGGCTCCACTGGGCAGGTGAGTACGGGAATCAAGGACAACCCTGCATGACAGGTAAGAGGGGGTAAAAATTTTTTTTAAAGAAATATGGAAATGGGTGATAAGGTTCACCTTTAAGTACAATAAGGAAAAGTAAGAATGTCTGATTATCCTGTTTGCTGTCTGAGCCTTCCTGTCTTGAGCAGGACTCCCACCATATCTTATCCTGGTGTCATAAAGGATAGTGAAATCTTCGGTACTTTTTAGGTACCATACTGCTTAATGAGTCAATAGATTATAAAAAAACATAACTTGTCTTTATTATATCTTCAGTATAAAACTTTTTTGCTTTTTTTTATTTAATTATTTTTTTTAAGCATTATGAACAATATTAGTATCATTCCAGTACACATGTACAGTATATTTTCTATTAATCTATATCCTCTAGTATACAGTATATTCCCCAGATATCAACCCACTAGAAATTCTACTTGTAAATACATATCATTACTCTATACTGTACAGTACAGTGTGGTAAACCTTAATATCTTGGATGATGGGTACGATCTCGGAGCGTTTCTTGGGTCAGTTGGCCCGCTTGTGGGGAGGTCCAGCTTGGCGCGGTGGAAGTAAACACTCAGGGGGGATTTACTAAAACTGGAGAGTGCAAAATCTGGTGGGGCTCTGCATAGAAACCTGCTTCCAGGTTTTGTTGTCAAAGCTTAAAGTGATTATAAAGGTAGAAATAAGAAAAAAAAAAAAAAAAAACAAAAAAACAAACATGTCTATACCTGCAATGAAAGTGCACAGAGAGGCCGCAAACCTCCTCAATTCGGGTCCCCCCCGCCAGCGCTCCTGGCCCCTCTGTCCAGTGCCCCCATTGGAAGCCGCTTCCCATTGGGGCGCTCGGGTGCGTGCCCGCACCCGAGCCCTGCTGCTGCATCCATTGACACAGACGGCGAGACACGGACTCACCCCCCCGGCTTCATTGTCACTGGCTTTGATTGACAGCAGCGGGAGCCAATGGCCCGGTGCTGACACCTAAACATTTTTTTTTTACCTCAATGGAAGAAATACATTAAGGTAAAAAATGTTTAGGCTTTACAACCACTTTAGCTAAACAAGCTGAAGTTAGAAGCTGATTGGCTGCCACGCACATCTGCACCAGATTCTGAGTGCTCCAGTTTTAGTAAATCTCCCCCTGAGTCCAATTTGCAGACAACAGAACTTTATTGAAATTGGAGTTCAGTAATACACAACAAGCCTGGTGGAAAGACAACCAACCCGGGCGCACTCACAGGATGTACAGTGATGAGAAGTAATTGTAAGTCACAGGGTGCCACGTGATCAGCTGCCGATGCCAAGTCTCAGTAAGTCTCAGGGTGCCAATGACAGCTGATCACACGATGTAAACAGAAGCCGGTTGACAGCTGCCACTGACAGCATGAGGAGAAAAGAATAAAGCCGATAACCGGCTTCTGTAGAAGGGACATCGGTCCCAACATTTGCCCACCAGTGCTGCTAATCAGTGCCCACCAGTGCTGCTAACCAGTGCCCACCAGTGCCACCTACCAGTGCCCATCATTACTGCTAATCAGTGCCCACCAGTACCACCTATTAGTGCCCATCAGTGCTGCCATTCAGTGCCTCAACATCAGTGTCACCTATTAGTGCCACTTACCAGTGCCCATAAGTGCCAAATATCAGCGCCCATCAGTGCCACCTATCAGTGCCCATCACTGCCGCCTATCAGTGCTACCTCTCAGTGCCATCTATCAATGTCCATCAGTGCCGCCTATCAGTGCAGCCTCATTAGTACCTCCTGATCAGTGCTCCCCAGTGCCGCCTTATCAGTGCCTATTAGTGCCCCTCAGTGCAGCCTCATCAACATCAATGAAGGAGAAAAATTACCTGTTTGCAAAATTTAATAAACTATGAAAAATCTTTTTTTTTTTTCAAATTTTTGGTTATTTTTTTGTTTAAAAATAAAACAAAAAAACACCAAACCACCAAAAGAAAGCTCTATTTGTGTGAAAAAAATGGGTACAGTGTTGCATGACTGAGTAATTGTCATTCAAAGTGTGCCAGCACTGAAAGCTGAAAATTGGCCTGGGCAGGAAGGGGGTAAATGTGCCCAGTAGGTTTAAAATGGTTAAAATGTAAGCTGGCCATACATTATACAATTTTCTTATTCAATTTTCTTTCGATTTACCTTCATCTATTTAGCGGAAGGGCCTACCTGATGGCATACAAACTGAAAGTGTTTAGGTTTGACCTCATATTATATGGTTTTGGTATGAAAATACCATAGCTCCCAACTGTCCCTGATTTAGAGCAATGTCCCTCTGTCCCTCATTCCTCCTCATTTGTCCCTCATTTTGGTCTGATCTATATAGATGTATATAAAATGCACTTTTTATCTATCAAAAGTGTTTTCCAGCGCTAAACCTTTCATCCAATTTCTAGATCGCTTTATTTGTAAATTCCAAAAGCCAATATAAAGGTAAAGTAGTAGTTAAAAAAGCACTTTTTTTTATACACAATTCTCCTTTAAGGGGGCGTGGCAAGGGGGTGTGTCCAATGCCTGCATGCTTTTGCTGATAGGCGTCCCTCATTTCCATCTCAAAAAAGTTGGGAGGTATTAAAATTGTACAAGAAAATTGTATACTGTATGGCCAACCAAAGAGCGGGAGAAAACGGGGAATCAAAGAGGGTCAGCATTAGTGTATTAACCCCCTACATGCCGTTCCCATATGAATATGGATCCAAGGTCTATAGTTTCACATGGGCCCCATTGGTTTTACATGAAGTGTAAAATAGTTTTGTCCACACTCCAAGACTGTCCACCTCAAAAAAAAAAAAATGCTCCCCTGGTGTCACAAGGACAGGAAGTCTCCCCGATGGGGTCACAGATGTAAGCTCTTCAGTAATTCATCCGAGGCAATAACAACAACAACAAAAATGGCTTTAAATGTAACGAAATGTATTTTTGTCGCTTCCAAGGATTCTGGATAATGAATCCAACACCTGCGTCTTTGATCCGATGCAACTTGTCATCTGTCTGTCTAAATAAAATAAAACATGCATCTGAAATCTTGTCTCGGTGAAGACCCGGAGTGTATTTGTTCCTTTTCCAACAAAAAAAAATACAAAAAAAAAAACCAAGGAGAATAAGATGGTTTCATTCACGCCAGGCTCGCGCTCGAGCCTTCCCGTAACCCCCGTCTGGCATTTTCCTCTAAAATGTATGTGTTAATTATCTTGTCATGCCTGTAATTTCTCCCTGTAGTCTATTAATTAGAGGGTCACACACTAGGACTGTGTTTACCCAATAGCTTGTCTTTTTTTTTTTTTTTTTTTTTTTTTAATTATCGCATCTACTTAGCGGCTGACAAAGTGAAAAAAAAAAAAAAAAATCACCCATTTGCATTCAGCGTGAAAGAAAACAGAAAACAGTATGGGAATCGTGCTCACTGTACAATGGAATCTCCATACTGATTTATTGTGCTTTTAGGAATCAAGATCACCACGTTATGTTCTTTTTAGGAACTTTCGCTTTATATATATATATAAAAAAAAAAAAATTATTAAATTTCTATTGTTTCCATTGACAAAGCTGTTTATATCTTCTGATATAACCTACAAGGCCCCATTCACACCTGCGTAAGATGATACTGCATTTTTTTTTTTGTGGGGGGGGGGGTTTCACGCAACAGTATAGGGTAGCCCATTCACTTAAAAGGGCTATCCTATGCATGACAAACAGGCCAAAGTAGTCCCTGTACCCTTTTTTGGAGATGACTTTGGTGTGTTTTTGAACAGGCGCATGTTTTTTTTGTTTTGCATGTTTTGGAGCTAGGGTTGCACCGATATCACTTTTTTAAGACCAAGTACAAGTACCAATACTTACTCGCCAATACCGATTACCAATACTTTTTTTAATGACATATGACAGTGGCACTAATATGCGCTGATGACGTGGGGACTGTGTCAGTATTTTTTTTTTATATATTTTCTTTTACAATTTTATTTTTATAATTTTTTTAATTTTATTTTTAATTTTTTTACAATGCTTTCTTTCTTCTTTTTTCTTTATTATTTTTACAATTTAAACTTTTCAATATTTATTTATTACAGTTGTTTTTTTTTATTTATTGTAATTTTATTTTTTTAGCCCTGTTGGGGGCTAAAATGACTGATTCTGTGCATTCGGAAAAGGAAGGAGTCGGTAAATGACATATTTTCCAGCTCCTTCCTCCGCTCTCCATCCTGACAGATTGAGGACAGAGGGGGCGGAGGAGCACGGAGGGGGACCGGAGCACAGAGGGGGACCAGAGCATGGAGGGGGACCAAGGAGCACGGAGGGGGACCAAGGAGCACGGAGGGGGACCGGAGCACAGAGGGGGACGGAGGAGCACAGAGGGGGACTGGAGCACGGAGGGGGACCAAGGAGCACAGAGGGGGACTAGAGCATGGAGGGGGACCAAGGAGCACAGAGGGGGACCGGAGCATGGAGGGGGACCGTAGCACAGAGGGGGACCAAGGAGCACAGATGGGGACTGGAGTGAGGACCGGAGCACAGAGGGGGACCGAGGAGCACAGAGGGGGACCGAGGAGCACAGAGGGGGACTGGAGCATGGAGGGGGACCGAGGAGCATAGAGGGGGACTGGAGCATGGAGGGGGACCGAGGAGCATAGAGGGGGACTGGAGCATGGAGGGGGACTGGACTATGGAGGGGGACCCGAGCACAGAGGGGGACCAGAGCATGGAGGGGGACCTGAGCACAGAGGGGGACCGGAGCATGGAGGGGGACCAGAGGAGGATATGGGGGACAGTCAGGGATGATCGGTGCGGCGGTGGGGGGGAGTTACAATCACCGATCTCCCTGTATACATTTCAATAGAGCAGCTGAAAACCACTTTATTGAAAGCAAGAGTCTTGCTATTGGTGGTATTCGGCAGGGGGGAGGAATCAGGACCACCAGCAGGGGACCCTAAAAGAAGAGGATCGGGGCTGCTCTGAGCAAAACCATTACAAAGAGCAGGTAAGTATAACATGTTTGTTTTTTTTTTTTTATTGTAACCTTTGGAATCACTTTAATGAGAGGGTAGCTAATATGCATGTTAGCTGAAGTCCTAAACGTTTTTATCAAATTAATTGGTTGTCTGTGCCCACCTCTTTCATTGATTGCTGTATCTTTTCGGACCCCATGCACTGAATTTAGTTTTTTTTTCCCAGAAATGGTTGTAGTTTTTCCAAAATTTTCTTGGGGAAATGTAACATCCTCAGTCTAGATCAGGGGTCTTTAAACTACAGCCCACGGGCCACATCCAGCCTGCTACAAGATTTTATCCAGCTCCCATCTAGGGTTATCGGAATATCCTTCATGTGCAGAGATTGGGGATGGAAGTCAGCGAAGGCTGTCTAAGGCCTCTGCTTCTCACCCTAGCAACCCATGACGTCCTTGCCCTAGTATTTACAGGAGCATAGAAGTTCCTCCATTCAGGCCTGAGCCATCACCCACGTTGTGAATCTTACAGTGGTTAGTGGACTCTGGTGAGGATACTGATGCAAGGGGTCTCTGATATAAGGGAGTCATCTAACGGAGACTCTGATAGGGATCTTGATGTAAGGGGGGACTCTAATCAGGATCCTGATGTAAAGGGGGGGGGGGGGGGTGACATTATGTAAGTACCAATTGGAATGCCAATTTGAGACAGCCCTTCTCACCCAACAACAGTACCTGACCTCACAGATGTTCTTTTAGTTGAATGGGCCCAAATTCCCACAAACACACTCTACTATCTTTTGAAAACCATTCCAGAAAAAATGGAGGGTGTTGAGGGGGGGGCAGCTCCATATTAATTCTCATAGTTTTGAAAATGAGATGTCCATGTCCAACAAGCTCATATATGAGCACACAGTAGTTAGGTTGTCCTAGCCTGGTCCATTAAAATGGACAGATTCCAAATCCAGTGGAAGATCAAGTGAAGATGTAGGCCGGAAGGGGAGCTCATGGACGTCACATTGGTGGAGTGGAGCCGAGTATATTTACACTTTAAGCTATGAGTGGGCAACCTATGGTGCCTGATCAGAAGATTGAGGGTCAAGTAAGCAAGTCTTGGACAAGGTAAAGTTTCACTTAAAAAGCCCACCCACAAAACCACATGGAGGCTGCCATTGCTATCATCTCCTCATGAAAATGTTAGTTTCTTGGCTCTCATGTTGACGGTTTGTTCAATGGTATGAATCTCTGACCCGGGAACAAGTATGCAGGATCAGCTTAACAGCCAAGCTACTAGTATTTTCCAGAAAAGACAGCACTGACTATGCTTATATTTCTCTCAAGAAATATTTACTTTAAGGCAAACTATGATTTCTTGGCTCTGTTTTCTAAAAGGTAAGGCGGAGAGTAGGCAACCAACAGACTGTCTACATTGGTGACAGGTACTCTTTAAAACCTACTCGGTAATCCTAAGGCCTCCTAGGCAGCAGTGCACTGACCATATAGGATATAACACAAGGATCCTTTCTCTGAAAACCAGCAAACTTTTTGACAAGTATTAAGATGTAAAACAAAAGAAGACCTTGGGCATCAAGTCTCAGGGAGTCTACGCCAACATGGAGGATAATTATCTAGAAGCCTCCATGGAAGCGTGATTGATAAATGTTAAACAGAAGATTTCATCACCTTTTGTTTCTTCCCCAAAGGATTACCAGGGCCTGTTTAATAGTTCATTCGATCAGACGTCTCTTGTGTTTCTCAGCCCTCTCCGTGCCAAGCAGCGCTAACCGTCCCTTGGTCGTCTAAGTCCCCTTAATGAAGATTAAGATGTCAGTTCCTCAACGCTGTTTAAAATCCCAATTTTATTAACTTCTTAAGGGCGGCTGGAAAAACGGGGACATTCTTTAATAGGGAATTATACAAATCGAGAGAAAAAAAACACAATTAGAAAGAATTATCAGGAAATGCGCTTTTGGAATAATAAAGAACTATATTATCTTCGCATAATGAAAGTTATAAAGGTGCTAAGCAAGCACATTCCATCACAAGTTGTTTTTTTAATCTAGCAGTCACGGGCGTTCCTCGCTACCGCAGAAATAAGGGTTTAAATCGCAATGGATTCTGGATTTATGATAAAATAATGATACAAGACTAAAGGGGTCCATGTGCAACCCAGTTAATGGCCAATTTGGGTCTTTCTAGGTCTTAGTTTGCTTATGATATGGCCGAGGACGGAGAGTGGACATGTTTTAGGAGCAACTGATATTGAAGCTAATGTCAACTGGCCAATGTTTGGTTATACCACCTAATTGTATGTATGTTTCTGTTGTTCTTTCAGCTATAGTTTGGTTTGGCAACCGATTTTTTAGTTTGGCTATATTTGGACATATTTGGCATTATGTCATGTTGGGAAACCAAATGTTTATACTGTATTGGCCTACAAGAACTATATGGTACAAGAACGTTGGGTTATTCATACTGAAGCTCTTGAGTTCACCTGTCATGGTCAAAGATCAGGCTTGGAGACCAGTAGCTATAGCGGTAGAGGGGCTCCCACCAACCAGCTGAAAAAGTATGGAAGCAAGTCACCCTGGGGTTCACCAAAGCTCCCAATGGTGAAGATGGGTTTAGCAGTGTGTTAGTACCAGGTTGCGGTCCTCAGGATCGCCACACCAAGAGGTGAGCAAGCCGGGGTCCGGTAGTAGATATAGCAAGTAGGGATCAAACAGAAGCACAGTCAGTAAACAAGCCGAAGGTCAGGACCAAGTGCTTGCAGCTTGGGATCAAGCAGAAGCATAGTCAAGGAACAAGCCAAAGGTTGGTAATGAATGGTAGCGAGGATACGGACGGCACCAAGAGTGACAAGAGGGAGATATTGGCTGGAGAGAACACAATAATCTGGCAAATGGGAAGTGCAGAGGCAAGGCTTAAATACAAAGTTCCTGGGAGGAGCAAAGAGTTCAAGAGAGGAAAAAAAAATTCAAGGTAGTATCATTCAATTAATTGTCCAGGGATCTATCAACCATCCCAGGTGGCTCAGCAAGAAGAGACATCACCAGACACAGCAGGGCTAGCAGGTTCAGACCTGGCTCCTGAGAGCATTATTGTCCCCACAATTCACCAGTCAGGAAGTGAGAGGAAATCTTTCCAGGAACAGATAGCAATAACGCCCAACAGAAGTTCTGTCCATTCCATTGTCACGGTTTAGCCTGCAGTTCCTGCTTGTGAAATTTTTACCTTCTTGCAGCACTGGTTCTGCTGGACCTGTGGTTCTACTCACATATGTTGCTGACTTCTGTATTCACCTATGGGCAACGCCTGCTCTACTGTGCATTTTTATTCCTTTCCCTTCTATAACTTCCTAGTTCACCTCCAGTCTGCTTCTCTATGGTCAGTGCAGCTTGCATTGCCTGAGCAACTTCCTGTGCTCCAGCTTTGCCGCCTACTCCTTGTATTCTGTATCTGACTCCCCATGTACTGACCCAGGCTTTGTCTACTGTTTTTGCCTGCCTGCCGCCTGCCCTGACCTCGGGCTCATTTCCTGGATCACCTTCTGTCTCCAGCCATCTGTACTCTGCACATGTGAGTGGCCGCCACATCTTCAGCTGGGTGTACTAGGTGGCCACGACCTGGTTCCAGTCTGCTGCAAGTCCATCCCCACCATCAGGGGCCCTTGTGAAGAAGCAGGCTGGGGCTTAACCATCCCATACATGGAGTGAAATACTTTCCTACAACCACAGGCTCATTTCCCCCATCAATACAGGCAGTGTTGATAGGGCAATCCCTCCTGCCGGGAGAATACAGTGATTATTGCTATTTTATCCGCTAGTAATAATCAAATGAAAAATCCAGCAGGCTGGTTGTACCCAAGTTGCTTGATCGATCAACTTGGTAGATTCAGCCTGCTCATAGATTGTTCGAATCTCAGCCGGTTCAGCAGGAAACGGCCGAGATACGAACCGTCTATAGTCGGCCTTAAACTTCGTGCCCTGGGGAACACAGAGTTAGCCTTCTACAAAGGCTCAATACCATAGGAACCTGACATCCATGCCCTATTAACATTTAAAAAGATAAGAATTGGGCTGAAGGGCTGCTTTTAATTGTTCACAAATCAGCTGAATATTGGGCAGAAGACTTCTTTTGAAACAGGAACCTATTCTCTGAGAGAGGGAATTCGCAAATTTTAAAGAATAAGATGAATATGTATGGCTCCCAAATATAAGAAATCACCTTCTGAATGCAGCCAAGAGCCTGATCCCCAAATACTGGAAAACTTCCAGGACCACCATCAGAAGCAGAATGGATACTGCAAGTTGATAGGATCCATCTGATGGAAGAGATTACTATCCTCAAACGGGCAGGCTGTGATACTACAAGACATGGGTGATCTGGCTCCATTATAAAACCTCTAACTCCTGCAAGTCTTTACTGTAGAGAGCTGGAGACAATCCCAGAGCTTATTCTGCAGTTGAACGTTATTATATTATTATATCTCAATCGCTGTAGTCATGAGAAGACCTAAGAATATACGTCATAACTCCTCCTACCTCAAAAGCTATGAAGATGATTGGCTGCACGCAGCTTGAGTAAGGCTGATGGAGGCCCCATGTACTCAATTTCGTTTTTATTCCCAGAAATGGTTGTTGTTTTTCCAAAATTGCCTTGGGGAAAAATAGCATCCTCAGTCTAGTTTTGGTGTGTCTAAACTACAGCCCGCGAGCCACATCCAGCCTGCTGCCAGATTTTATCCGGCTCGCAGCTGGGGTCAGTGGCATATCCTCAGTATGCACTGAGTAGTTGTTCTGGGATGCCTATTACTGCCATCCTACCACATTATACTGCTTAAAAAAACAAGATGTATGGAATAGCTGTAAAAGATATACCACTTTATGAGCTCCTGCATACTTTCGGGGGTTTCAGGGGTCATGCCACCTTCCTCAGAGCTAATCCAACTTAATGGAATCCCCAAAACACATTAACCTTCCAACCATGCCATGTTTGAATAGATGCCTGTGCCTTGTAGCTGATGTTGTCTTTTGATGAGCTTGTTTCTTACAACCTTTGTGAGTACACTAATATATTTCTATTCAATAGAATGTAATGGTGGTAATGCACTAGGTGTTTGCTCCTTCCCGTGTGTCTCTACAGTTTGTCGAAGAACCCCATGGGTGAGTTTGATGGGCGGTACTAAAAATGCTGCAGCCAAGACATGTTTACAGCCCCATCTGGGTGTATTTTTAACAATTCAGGTGGGCGGCGGAGGTTAAAACCGCTCAGCCACTAATTTTTTACCACCTATCTAAATGAGACCTATGACTGTAATAAGCTGCAATGGCATGTGGGCAGAGTCAGAAGTGCCAAATTAAAATAAGAGGAACCCCAGATTCTGTAAGGGAAGCGGTGGGTGAGGAGGTTTGGGGGCTGCAGACTGTAACCATGTTTCATGTTAGACCCTAATAATGGGTATAACATAAATAGTGGTTATGAAAGATAGACTTACTTTTTAGGAAATGCAATTGGAATAAAGCTGAACGACCAAAGAAGATCTCTTTAATACTCACTAGTAGAATAAGCTGCTTTTCATCATGGTGACCATCATGGACATTTGCTACAAAAAAGGACTTGTGCAACCTATTGGTAATGGATCATATACTGAACATATGAGATGGTAGACTAAACAAAAATGGCACCAATGGTCCTCATACCACTGCTTCTGGGGTCTCCTATTTGATCTGCAAGTTCAGCTCAGACCAGTGGTTCTCAACTTTATTGAGACCAGGATCCAGTACATTCTTCCAAAACAGTCTGAGCTCTGCAGGAGCTCTGTACAGGATGAGGTTTCTGGAGGGGTCTGGGGGGTTTAAAGGTAATATGGAGGGCTGGAGGCTATGCAGCAAGCTGGGGGTGGCTCTTTGGGAGGTTGGAGGGCACTGTGGAGGCTGAGTTCTCTCAGGGGGCATTGTGGGACACTATAGAAGATTGGGGGGAAGGCACTACAAGAGGTGGAGACTAGGGGATCTACAGTTGGTTGGAAACCCAGTAGAAGGGAGACCACGGCTTGGCAGTGGACCATAGCCCAATGCTTGAGACCCACTGTTCTAGAACAGCCATCTTTAACAAGAGCTGCGTGAAACTCTAGGATTCCTTTAGAGTTTGCTAGGGGTCCCTTGAGCTGTGGTTAATTAATCTGTCTTTTGCAGGTGCCTGTATAGTTCTGGGGCCATGGCCCAATGGTTGAGAACCACTGCTCTAGAACAGCTATCCTCAACAGGAGTTCCATGGAATCCTAGAAGTCATTCAGAGTTTGCTAGGGATCCCTTGAGCTGTGGTTAATTAATCTCTCTTTGGCAGGTGCCTGCATATTTCTCGGGCCATGGCCCAGTGGTTGAGAACCACTGTTCTAGAACATCTTTAGCAAGAGTTCTAAGAAACCCTAGGAGTCCTCGAGAGTTTGCTATAGATCTCTTGAGCTGTGGTTAACTACTTTCTTTTTTGCAGGTGCCTACATAGTTCTGGGGCCATGGCCCAGTGGTTGAGAATCACTGTTCTAGAACAGCCATCCTTAACAAGAGTTCCGTGGAACCCTAGGAGTCCTTCAGAGTTTTCTAGAGGTCCCTTGAGCTGTGGTTAATTAATCTCCCTTTTACAGGTTCCTCCATACTTCTGGGGCCAACACCACTTGGCAAAGCCAACTAGCAAGGCATTCTGACCTTTACTATAAGAGTGGCATTCTTCCAGTTCCCACTGACCTCCAATGATTTTAGCAGGGGTTCCCCGAGACTTAAACATTTTCCAAGGGTTCTTCTAGGGTAAAAAAGTTGAGAAAGCTGTTCTAGACATAATATAGGTTTGATCGAACATGTTTATATTAGTACCCAACTACCCTTCTAAAAAAGATGTCCCTTTGGAGATCATAAAATCTTCACGGAGCCGCGGCCTCGTCTTGAGAAATGGGGACATCTACCGGATTTAATGGCCCCCATTCTTTTCCATATTCATCTGCGATAAGCGCGCACAGAGAAAAGAGGATGATGAATGCTGCGAGTTCAATTACAGTTCAGTTCAATCTCCTTCTAAGAACGGACCTTTCTCCTGACATGATTATTAAACGTTTGCTTTGAAATTCAAGAATGAATTCAGCATTTTCCCTTTTGTTGACAGTTAAGAATGGCTCAATAGGGTTTTAATGCCGAGGATTACAGCCCCGGTGTCATGAATACTGTCTTCGTAAGGTGAAAGGGACTCTTCCAGCAGCTAAGCAAACAAAATAACAAGGTGCTGTTTAGATTTCTACGCTATACTTAAGGCTTAGGATACGTGTTGAAATCCTGAGAGCCGTGAATTTCCAGGCTCAATCTTTGCCCCGGCTCACCTCAAAGACGGGTCATCCTCGTGTCATAAACTTGGCTTAAAGAGAACCTCACACAAGAGCTGATATCTATTTCTATTCATATCCTAAATGGATTTGCTGATAGTTACTGTAATATATAAAGGTCAAAGTCCCCCCCCAGCCACCACCACCACCATCAATGTTTACCGATTTTTAAGTCAAAGAGAAAGCCATAAGGCTGTGTAAATATCGAGGCCTGAAAACTTTGCCTTCTCATCTGTTCTAAGCTATTCAAATCAACATAATTAATTGTTAGGGCTTATCAGTAAGAACTGTCTGGCAGTTAAAGGTGTTTCCACCCTAAGAGTGATTATATAGAAACCAGGACGTGTCAACAAGGCTGGGTAGTGAGCGGAGCTGTCTGAGACCAAAAATACTTCATTTTGTACAGATAAATGGGAGGTCTGGAGGATTTCTTTCTTGCGAAATGTTTCCCATGCTTTACCAGAGAAAATAAGTTAGAATGGGAAGGTGTTCTATGTTTTTCGAGATGATCGGATTGGTTGTGGGGTCTGTCCAATAAGTTACAGAGACAGAGAAAATCTCCTATAAGCAGGTTGTGTTCATACTGGTTCAGTGAGTTAGCGGCTGGCCCAAGCTGGGGTGGAAAGGGTTAGGTAATTTTGTTCAGTTCCAGGGCTTTTTGGTCTCACCAAGCCCACCTGTGCTATAAAAAGGGTGAAGGCTGAGGTCCAAGAGTTTTGGCTTGCGACTCATGATACTGGGACTGTTGCACTGTGCAGGCACCACAGTTTCCAGAGGACATCTAAGTCATGGAGAATACCCGCATGGACTACCATCTCATAGAGGTATGCCTGGGCATAGCCACACAACTATAGTTATGATTAGGGATTGGACATTGTTCGTATTGGACCGTAATGTTAAAGTCTCTCCAGTAAAGTTACCTTAAATGTTCCGAGCCTGGTCTGAAGTTATTCAAAGGGGTGCATGTAGGTTCTGGCATATCTAAAAAAAATAGGGCCGGTAAAGCACATGTAGGGTATGAAGCTCAGCTACTACAAAAGAGTTAACTTGGCAGGACAAGGAAGAGTAGTGTCGTTGCTAAGAGCAACCAATCACAAGTTCGAGACACAAAACAACAAGTTGTTCAGTGTGGTACCTGGTAAGACGACAGCAGGGCCGGACTGGCCTACCGGGATACCGGAATATTTCCCAGTAGGCTGCCTGCCCTGGGGCCGCTTTAAGCTGTGGCTGCAGTGCTCCCCTCCCTCCTCCCCCTCTTATTTACATGTCACACACAGCGGTCTCCCCGCTGTGTCACGAAGCTGAGTCTGAAATGTTTGGCTGTGCCTCCTCCTAGACCAGCTCGTGTGATAGACAGAACACTGCGTCTATTTCCTGCTATTAGATCAGTGTTCTGTCTATCACAAGAGCTGGTCTAGGAGGAGGCGGGATCTTTGTCACAGTGCGGCCCAAGTACATTTTAGACTCCGTGACCGCTGTGCGTAATCCAGGCACTGACTGGTGAGGCTGTATGGACGAGCACAGTGAGGCTTATTGATGGGCACAGTGAGGCCTCATGGACAGGCACAGTGACACTGCATGGATGGGTGCAGTGAGGCTTATTGATGGGCACAGTGACGCTGCATCGATGAGCACAGTGAGGCTGCATGGACGGGCACAGTGAGGCAGCATTGATGGGCACAGTGAGGCTGCATTGATGGGCACAGTGAGGCTGCATTGATGGGCACAGTGAGGTTTATTGATGGGCACAGCGAGGCTGCATGGATGGGCACAGCGAAGCTGCATGGATGGGCACAGTAAGGCTGCATGGACGGGCACAGTAAGGCTGCATGGATGGGCACAGTGAGGCTGAATGGACGGGCACAGTGAGGCTGCATGGACGGGCACAGTAAAGCTGCATGGATGGGCACAGTGAGGCTGCATGGACAAGCACAGTAAAGCTGCATTGACGGGCACAGTGAGGCTGCATGGACGGGCACAGTGAGGCCTCATGGACAGGCACAGTGACACTGCATGGATGGGCGCAGTGAGCTTATTGATGGGCACAGTGACGCTGCATTGATAAGAACAGTGAGGCTGCATGGACGGGCACAGTGAGGCAGCATTGATGGGCACAGTGACGCTGCATTGACGGGCACAGTGAGGCTGTATTGATGGGCACAGTGCGGCTGCATTGATGGGCACAGTGAGGTTTATTGATGGGCACAGTGAGGCTGCATGGATGGGCACAGCGAAGCTGCATGGATGGGCACAGCGAAGCTGCATGGATGGGCACAGTAAGGCTGCATGAACGGGCACAGTGAGGCTGCATGGACGGGCACAGTAAAGCTGCATGGATGGGCACAGTGAGGCTGCATGGACGGGCACAGTGAGGCTGCATGGACGGGCACAGTAAAGCTGCATGGATGGGCACAGTGAGGCTGCATGGATGGGCACAGTAAAGCTGCATGGATGGGCACAGTGAGGCTGCATGGACAAGCACAGTAAAGCTGCATTGACGGGCACAGTGAGGCTGCATGGACGGGCACAGCGAGGCTGCGTGGATGGGTACAGTGAGGCTGCATGGATGGGCACAGTCAGGTAGGCTGCATTGATAGACACATTGAGGCTGCATGGATGGGCACAGTGAAGCTGCATGGATGGGTAAAGTGAGGCTGCATGGATGGGCACAGTGAGGCTGCATGGACGGGCACAGTGAGGCTGCATTTGATGGGCAAGTGAGGCTGCATTTGATGGGCAAGTGAGGCTGCATTTGATGGGCACTGATGAGGCTGCATTGATCTCTTGTATCATGTTCACAGCCTCTGACCATCTCCTGTATCATGTCTTCAGCCTCTAACCATCTCTTGTATCATGCCTGCAACCTCTGATCATCACTTGTCTTATATCATGTCTGCAGTCTGTGTGGGAGTCTGGAGGGGAGTCAAGAGTGGAGTGCCTCCAGGATGGGGATCATGGGAGAAGTCAGATGTGTGTGGACTGTGGAGAGGAGACTAGAGGATAAAACCAGAGCCACTAAGCTGGAGCCGCATGCCTGAGCCCTGCACAGTGCACCTGAGAGGAGGTCAGTGACAGCGCCACTAGGCCAGTCTGAGGGGGTCAATGATGTAAGGGAGAGAGAGTGAGGGGGGGGAGAGAGAGAGAGAGAGAGAGAGAGAGAGAGAGAGAGAGAGAGAGAGAGAGAGAGAGAGAGAGAGAGAGAGAGAGAGAGAGAGAGAGAAGAGAGAGAGAGGGGGGAGAGGGGGGGGGGGAGAGGGGGGGGAGAGAGAGTGAGGGGGGGGGAGAGAGAGAGAGAGAGAGAGAGAGAGAGAGGAGGAGAGAGAGAGAGAGAGAGAGAGAGAGAGGGGGGGAGGAGGGGGGAGGGAGAGAGGGAGAGGGAGAGGGGAGAGAGAGAAAGAAAGAAAGAAAGAAAGAAAGAAAGAAAGAAAGAAAGAAAGAAAGAAGAAGAAAGAAAGAAAGAAAGAAAGAAAGAAAGAAAGAAAGAAGAAGAAAGAAAGAAAGAAAGAAAGAAAGAAAGAAAGGATTTAATGGGCTCTTTCACATGGCTGCAATCAGCCTCTTCTATCTTGTCATGATTGATGGCCAAGATCATTATGGTGGAGTGCTCCATCTGTAGTATCATGTCAGTAGAAAAAGGAAAAGTGAGGGAAATGGGGAGAAGAAGCAGCACCTCCAACCTCACCTTTTAGAAGAAAAAAGGGACTATAGAGTGGTAGTAAACTGCAGTTGAAGAAAAAAAAATCCCCTGTAAGGCAATGTCATATTGTGCTAGACTTGCCTTAAAACGAAGCCCACCAACCGTGTGCTGTCACCGTTGAGAGGGCTTCATCTTCACCCGGTCTTCCTTCCGGGTACGCAGTCTCCGGCTACATGAGTGGCCGGGGGGCATGATGACGTCACTCCAGCGCGTTTACAGCACGGTCTCTGAAGGACGTCACAGCTGCATGCACTCTGAATATCTCCTAAGCAGTACAAGTTTAGAAGATATTCACAGTACCTACAGGTAAGTCTTATTATAGGCCTTACCTGTAGGTATAAGTGGTAAAACAGAGTTTATGACCCGTGTAAGACAGGCCATACATGGGTCTATGTTGGAAAGAATTTTCTTTTCGAAATCTTATCTAAGAATTTTCGTTCGTATTTCGCACCATTAGTGGGCTGCAGCAACAGCCGATTTTCGTTGCGGCCATCGAATTTGAGAAATCGGACATGTTGAACATTTTTTGAAAAACAAACAATTTTTTTAATCAATGATGGGAAAATCGTGCGAGAAATGTAATCGAAAAAGAAATGCTCAAGAAAAGAAATTCCCGGAAAGAAAAGAAGATTCCCAGCCACGAAATTTCTTTTCTGTAGCAACAAGACGTGAAATTGAAGACTTGGTTGGTTGAATTTTGAAATCAATGATGGCGCCATCAGATCACAAAACGTACAAATTTTCTGATTTTCAAAAGAAAATTCTTTCCAAATTCGACCATGTATGACCATCCTTATGCCGCGTACACACGATCGGACATTGATTGGACATTCCAACAACAAAATCCATGTTTTTTTTTCCGACGGATGTTGGCTCAAACTTGTCTTGCATACACACAGTCACACAAATCTTGTCGGAAATTCCGATCGCCAAGAACGCGGTGACGTACAACACGTACGACGAGCCGAGAAAAATGAAGTTGAATAGCCAGTGCGGCTCTTCTGCTTGATTCTGAGCATGCGTGGAACTTTGTGCGTCCGAATTGGGTACACACGCTCGGAATTTACGACAAACGATTTTGTTGTCTGAAATTTCGTGAACCAGCTCTCAAATTTCCTATGACGGAAATTCCGATGGAAAATGTCCGATGGAGCCTACACACAATTTCCGACAAAAAGCTTCCATCGAACATTTTCTGTCGGAAAATCCGTCCGTGTGTACGGGGCATAAGTGTGCCAAAATGGGAAACGAAACAAACAAAAAAAAACTCTACAAAAATCTATATTAATTTAGAATCTTTAAAAAATGAGTGTCATCTTTTAAAATATCGAAAAAGTCGAAAAAGTCATACAGATTGGATCAAATGCATGACATAATGATACACCGTTTTACAATCAAGCGTTCAGAATCAACACGTTTCGCACCGAGTAGCTTCTTCAGGATTCCCACTTGAAGATGACCATCTAGTCCTAAAAAACATACACCAGAGGCATGATCAGCATGGATTACCAAAAAGCTAGAGATGTAACACTAAGGCCCCTTCTCACACATGTGCGACCTGAATGTCACACGACTTTGCCAGCGAATTTGACGCGACTTGAAGCAATGCCTGTGTAATCTTGAGGTCTATGGACCTCAAGTTGCATCAAAGTTGGACCAAAGTAGTGCAGGGACTACTTTGAAGTCGCACAGATATGAATGATACTCATTGGAAATCATGGGTACGACTTGTCCTGCGACTTTGTCCCCAAGTCGCAGGACAAGTCGCACAAGTGTGAAAGGGGCCTTAATGGCTGTGCTACTGGGGATGCAAAGCGTCAATCACTATGTCCAAATATAAGTGACCAATTGAACCACTTTTATTAAAGTATTCTGTCTAATATAGTGGGCAGAGATCTAACCAAGAAGGCTCCATATGTAGATGTACCGTATATACTCGAGTATAAGCTGAGGCACCTAATTTTACCACAAAAAACTGGGAAAACGTATTGACTCGAGTATAAGCCTAGGGTGAGAAATGCACAGCCTACTGTAACTGGAAAAGAGGGTCAACAATGCCCATTTGCAGCCTCACTGTGCCCATTTGCAGCCTCACTGTGCCCATTTGCACCCATAGGTCCCCTGAACTTCAACTCAGTAGTTAAGGGTTCCTAGATGCCCCCCAGCTGCAGCCAAAATTTGGGGTCTCTGGACCCAAAGGGTCCCGAAATGACATTGCTGCAGATACAGGACACAGTTGACTGACTTTGGGGCCCCGTATCTCGGGGCCACTTGGTGCTAGGAACCTAAATTTGGCGTGCAAACCCAGTGGAACTAGCAGTACAACATAGGTTGCTAGCTCCAAGTGGCCCAGAGATACGGGGCCCCAAAGTCGGTTCGGAAATGTCAATCACTTTTCTGCAGCAGAAAATGACATTTTCCGAACTGACTTTGGGGCCCCGTATCTCGGGGGCCACTTGGTGCTAGGAACCCCAACTATGGATATGTTGTAGTGCTAGTTCCACTGGGTTTGCACACCAAATTTGGGGTTCCGAGATACGGGGCCCCGAAGTCGGTTTGGAAAATGTCATTCTCTGCTGAAGAAAGTGCTTGACTCAAGTATAAGCCGAGGGAGGAATTTTCAACACAAAAAAAAAATGTGCTGAAAAACTCAGCTTATACTCGAGTATATACGGTAATTCAAGCGCTTTCCCGCACTCTCACTGGCAAAGCAGATCAGCACGGCGGAGATGACACAGGTCACCAGTAGTCCTTTTCCTGTATTAGGAACCCATTAACCGTGTTGCATGCTGATAGGGGGAGAGAGCCCGACTGACAGAGAGATGAGCTTATCAGTGTTGTGTTGCAGAGCTGTGTAAATCCAGGTCTGGATGGACAGAAGAACACATGCTACTCTCCTGGAGTGCAGCTTTACAGTTTCGTATTTACAAACCCCAGACACGAGATACGGTGAAGCGAACGCTGCAGTCTACGCACAATACATTCTATGTATTTTCATTAGTCAGATATCCGCGCCTCTTTAAATGGACCTTAATAACTAACCTGTAATAAATATCTTTGTTATTTTTTTTTTTGATAAAGCTCATTGCCGGAGCTAATGAGGCTACTGAAGCATTCAGCGGCATAATGGAGCGGTTTTGGTGAAGGGGATTTAAATTACCATTATTTTTTGTCTAAGTATTACTTATCACAATGGAAATTTAAATACGCGACCACAAAACATTAATGTTCTGGGTAATTTAGATTGACACGACTCACTCAGAGAAACGTGATGAAAATTGACACGCTGAGCAAAAATAATGGCTGCGCGGACGAAATATGTTATTAAAAAATAAAAATTACTGGCGGAAGGTTAACAAAAGTATGCAAAGCGCTCGGGAAAAGAGCCACGAAGGAAACGCTACATAGTATTCACATGAGGTCATTTCTAAAGAAACACCTATTCATAGCCAACATTGGAATGTGTTTAGTCATGTGATCACTTCTGTAAGGATGGATCAGCCAATAGGAAACTCAGATCCCCCGGTTAGTAGAGATCACATGACCCAGTGCCTAGGTTTCTTATTATAGGAGCTGCACAGAGGAAACATTGGAACTGTCATTTTTTTTTCAGCCTGTTACTTTGTTTTTATCCATTTCTATTTCTATAGCTTTATAAAATATAAGTATTGGTCTGTTTTAACCGTTGGCTTTAACCATTTAAAAACATAAATAATTGCTTTTATTGGGGGGGGGGGGCAAAAACAGTTGTTTATAAAATAAACAATAATAAAACAAAAACTAATAATAAGTCATATATAAAAAACAATAATAAAAAATTCTATACTATATATTAATTTTTTTTTTATATTTGTTTTAATCAGGAAGGTTGGTAACTGGGATGCTCTCAAATAAAAGTACTTTACTTGTTACATGGGGACACAGGTACAGGCTATATTCTCTCTCTCTCTATATATATATATATAAACAATTAACAATATAATTTAGTAATAAATAATAAATATAATATATAGTAATAATACATATGAATATAGTAATAAATATTTAAAAAATGATATATATATATATATATATATATATATATATATATATATACTCAGTATGGAGTTGTTATTATCATATAATAAAAATTAGGAATTAATTTTATATATATATTATATATATAATATATATATATATATATATATATATAATATATATATATATATATAAACAATAATAAATAATACATTGATGATAAGTAATATATAAGAATAATAATAAAAATTATATAATTATATATTTTGTGTGTATA